>NW_027441795.1:1500000-1654220 GCF_048569485.1 Anomaloglossus baeobatrachus | reverse complement strand
AGTGTGCGGCTCTGCAGGTGGAGGTAGGTGCAGGGTATTATATATCTAGTGTGCGGCTCTGCAGGTGGAGGTAGGTGCAGGGTATTATATATCTAGTGTGCGGCTCTGCAGGTAGGAGGTAGGTGCAGGGTATTATATATCTAGTGTGCGGCTCTGCAGGTGGAGGTAGGTGCAGGGTATTATATATCTAGTGTGCGGCTCTGCAGGTGGAGGTAGGTGCAGGGTATTATATATCTAGTGTGCGGCTCTGCAGGTGGAGGTAGGTGCAGGGTATTATATATCTAGTGTGCGGCTCTGCAGGTGGAGGTAGGTGCAGGGTATTATATATCTAGTGTGCGGCTCTGCAGGTGGAGGTAGGTGCAGGGTATTATATATCTAGTGTGCGGCTCTGCAGGTGGAGGTAGGTGCAGGGTATTATATATCTAGTGTGCGGCTCTGCAGGTGGAGGTAGGTGCAGGGTATTATATATCTAGTGTGCGGCTCTGCAGGTGGAGGTAGGTGCAGGGTATTATATATCTAGTGTGCGGCTCTGCAGGTGGAGGTAGGTGCAGGGTATTATATATCTAGTGTGCGGCTCTGCAGGTGGAGGTAGGTGCAGGGTATTATATATCTAGTGTGCGGCTCTGCAGGTGGAGGTAGGTGCAGGGTATTATATATCTAGTGTGCGGCTCTGCAGGTGGAGGTAGGTGCAGGGTATTATATATCTAGTGTGCGGCTCTGCAGGTGGAGGTAGGTGCAGGGTATTATATATCTAGTGTGCGGCTCTGCAGGTGGAGGTAGGTGCAGGGTATTATATATCTAGTGTGCGGCTCTGCAGGTGGAGGTAGGTGCAGGGTATTATATATCTAGTGTGCGGCTCTGCAGGTGGAGGTAGGTGCAGGGTATTATATATCTAGTGTGCGGCTCTGCAGGTGGAGGTAGGTGCAGGGTATTATATATCTAGTGTGCGGCTCTGCAGGTGGAGGTAGGTGCAGGGTATTATATATCTAGTGTGCGGCTCTGCAGGTGGAGGTAGGTGCAGGGTATTATATATCTAGTGTGCGGCTCTGCAGGTGGAGGTAGGTGCAGGGTATTATATATCTAGTGTGCGGCTCTGCAGGTGGAGGTAGGTGCAGGGTATTATATATCTAGTGTGCGGCTCTGCAGGTGGAGGTAGGTGCAGGGTATTATATATCTAGTGTGCGGCTCTGCAGGTGGAGGTAGGTGCAGGGTATTATATATCTAGTGTGCGGCTCTGCAGGTGGAGGTAGGTGCAGGGTATTATATATCTAGTGTGCGGCTCTGCAGGTGGAGGTAGGTGCAGGGTATTATATATCTAGTGTGCGGCTCTGCAGGTGGAGGTAGGTGCAGGGTATTATATATCTAGTGTGCGGCTCTGCAGGTGGAGGTAGGTGCAGGGTATTATATATCTAGTGTGCGGCTCTGCAGGTGGAGGTAGGTGCAGGGTATTATATATCTAGTGTGCGGCTCTGCAGGTGGAGGTAGGTGCAGGGTATTATATATCTAGTGTGCGGCTCTGCAGGTGGAGGTAGGTGCAGGGCATTATATATCTAGTGTGCGGCTCTGCAGGTGGAGGTAGGTGCAGGGTATTATATATCTAGTGTGCGGCTCTGCAGGTGGAGGTAGGTGCAGGGTATTATATATCTAGTGTGCGGCTCTGCAGGTGGAGGTAGGTGCAGGGTATTATATATCTAGTGTGCGGCTCTGCAGGTGGAGGTAGGTGCAGGGTATTATATATCTAGTGTGCGGCTCTGCAGGTGGAGGTAGGTGCAGGGTATTATATATCTAGTGTGCGGCTCTGCAGGTGGAGGTAGGTGCAGGTTATTATATATCTAGTGTGCGGCTCTGCAGGTGGAGGTAGGTGCAGGGTATTATATATCTAGTGTGCGGCTCTGCAGGTGGAGGTAGGTGCAGGGTATTATATATCTAGTGTGCGGCTCTGCAGGTGGAGGTAGGTGCAGGGTATTATATATCTAGTGTGCGGCTCTGCAGGTGGAGGTAGGTGCAGGTTATTATATATCTAGTGTGCGGCTCTGCAGGTGGAGGTAGGTGCAGGGTATTATATATCTAGTGTGCGGCTCTGCAGGTGGAGGTAGGTGCAGGGTATTATATATCTAGTGTGCGGCTCTGCAGGTGGAGGTAGGTGCAGGGTATTATATATCTAGTGTGCGGCTCTGCAGGTGGAGGTAGGTGCAGGGTATTATATATCTAGTGTGCGGCTCTGCAGGTGGAGGTAGGTGCAGGGTATTATATATCTAGTGTGCGGCTCTGCAGGTGGAGGTAGGTGCAGGGTATTATATATCTAGTGTGTGGCTCTGCATGTGGAGGTAGGTGCAGGGTATTATATATCTAGTGTGCGGCTCTGCAGGTGGAGGTAGGTGCAGGGTATTATATATCTAGTGTGCGGCTCTGCAGGTGGAGGTAGGTGCAGGGTATTATATATCTAGTGTGCGGCTCTGCAGGTGGAGGTAGGTGCAGGGTATTATATATCTAGTGTGCGGCTCTGCAGGTGGAGGTAGGTGCAGGGTATTATATATCTAGTGTGCGGCTCTGCAGGTGGAGGTAGGTGCAGGGTATTATATATCTAGTGTGCGGCTCTGCAGGTGGAGGTAGGTGCAGGGTATTATATATCTAGTGTGCGGCTCTGCAGGTGGAGGTAGGTGCAGGGTATTATATATCTAGTGTGCGGCTCTGCAGGTGGAGGTAGGTGCAGGGTATTATATATCTAGTGTGCGGCTCTGCAGGAGGAGGTAGGTGCAGGGTATTATATATCTAGTGTGCGGCTCTGCAGGAGGAGGTAGGTGCAGGGTATTATATATCTAGTGTGCGGCTCTGCAGGTGGAGGTAGGTGCAGGGTATTATATATCTAGTGTGCGGCTCTGCAGGTGGAGGTAGGTGCAGGGTATTATATATCTAGTGTGCGGCTCTGCAGGTGGAGGTAGGTGCAGGGTATTATATATCTAGTGTGCGGCTCTGCAGGAGGAGGTAGGTGCAGGGTATTATATATCTAGTGTGCGGCTCTGCAGGTGGAGGTAGGTGCAGGGTATTATATATCTAGTGTGCGGCTCTGCAGGTGGAGGTAGGTGCAGGGTATTATATATCTAGTGTGTGGCTCTGCAGGTGGAGGTAGGTGCAGGGTATTATATATCTAGTGCGCGGCTCTGCAGGTGGAGGTAGGTGCAGGGTATTATATATCTAGTGCGCGGCTCTGCAGGTGGAGGTAGGTGCAGGTTATTATATATCTAGTGTGCGGCTCTGCAGGTGGAGGTAGGTGCAGGGTATTATATATCTAGTGTGCGGCTCTGCAGGTGGAGGTAGGTGCAGGGTATTATATATCAGTGTGCGGCTCTGCAGGTGGAGGTAGGTGCAGGGTATTATATATCTAGTGTGCGGCTCTGCAGGTGGAGGTAGGTGCAGGGTATTATATATCTAGTGTGCGGCTCTGCAGGTGGAGGTAGGTGCAGGGTATTATATATCTAGTGTGCGGCTCTGCAGGTGGAGGTAGGTGCAGGGTATTATATATCTAGTGTGCGGCTCTGCAGGTGGAGGTAGGTGCAGGGTATTATATATCTAGTGTGCGGCTCTGCAGGTGGAGGTAGGTGCAGGGTATTATATATCTAGTGTGCGGCTCTGCAGGTGGAGGTAGGTGCAGGGTATTATATATCTAGTGTGCGGCTCTGCAGGTGGAGGTAGGTGCAGGTATTATATATCTAGTGTGCGGCTCTGCAGGTGGAGGTAGGTGCAGGTTATTATATATCTAGTGTGCGGCTCTGCAGGTGGAGGTAGGTGCAGGGTATTATATATCTAGTGTGCGGCTCTGCAGGTGGAGGTAGGTGCAGGGTATTATATATCTAGTGTGCGGCTCTGCAGGTGGAGGTAGGTGCAGGGTATTATATATCTAGTGTGCGGCTCTGCAGGTGGAGGTAGGTGCAGGTATTATATATCTAGTGTGCGGCTCTGCAGGTGGAGGTAGGTGCAGGGTACTATATATCTAGTGTGCGGCTCTGCAGGAGGAGGTAGGTGCAGGGTATTATATATCTAGTGTGCGGCTCTGCAGGTGGAGGTAGGTGCAGGTTATTATATATCTAGTGTGCGGCTCTGCAGGTGGAGGTAGGTGCAGGGTATTATATATCTAGTGTGCGGCTCTGCAGGTGGAGGTAGGTGCAGGGTATTATATATCTAGTGTGCGGCTCTGCAGGTGGAGGTAGGTGCAGGTTATTATATATCTAGTGTGCGGCTCTGCAGGTGGAGGTAGGTGCAGGGTATTATATATCTAGTGTGCGGCTCTGCAGGTGGAGGTAGGTGCAGGGTATTATATATCCGGTGCGCGGCTCTGCAGGTGGAGGTAGGTGCAGGGTATTATATATCTGGTGTGCGGCTCTGCAGGTGGAGGTAGGTGCAGGGTATTATATATCCGGTGCGCGGCTCTGCAGGTGGAGGTAGGTGCAGGGTATTATATATCTAGTGTGCGGCTCTGCAGGTGGAGGTAGGTGCAGGGTATTATATATCTAGTGTGCGGCTCTGCAGGTGGAGGTAGGTGCAGGGTATTATATATCTAGTGTGCGGCTCTGCAGGTGGAGGTAGGTGCAGGGTATTATATATCTAGTGTGCGGCTCTGCAGGAGGAGGTAGGTGCAGGGTATTATATATCTAGTGTGCGGCTCTGCAGGTGGAGGTAGGTGCAGGTTATTATATATCTAGTGTGCGGCTCTGCAGGTGGAGGTAGGTGCAGGGTATTATATATCTAGTGTGCGGCTCTGCAGGTGGAGGTAGGTGCAGGGTATTATATATCCGGTGCGCGGCTCTGCAGGTGGAGGTAGGTGCAGGGTATTATATATCTAGGTGTGCGGCTCTGCAGGTGGAGGTAGGTGCAGGGTATTATATATCCGGTGCGCGGCTCTGCAGGTGGAGGTAGGTGCAGGGTATTATATATCTAGTGTGCGGCTCTGCAGGTGGAGGTAGGTGCAGGGTATTATATATCTAGTGTGCGGCTCTGCAGGTGGAGGTAGGTGCAGGGTATTATATATCTAGTGTGCGGCTCTGCAGGTGGAGGTAGGTGCAGGGTATTATATATCTAGTGTGCGGCTCTGCAGGTGGAGGTAGGTGCAGGGTATTATATATCTAGTGTGCGGCTCTGCAGGTGGAGGTAGGTGCAGGGTATTATATATCTAGTGTGCGGCTCTGCAGGTGGAGGTAGGTGCAGGGTATTATATATCTAGTGTGCGGCTCTGCAGGAGGAGGTAGGTGCAGGTTATTATATATCTAGTGTGCGGCTCTGCAGGTGGAGGTAGGTGCAGGGTATTATATATCTAGTGTGCGGCTCTGCAGGTGGAGGTAGGTGCAGGGTATTATATATCTAGTGTGCGGCTCTGCAGGTGGAGGTAGGTGCAGGTTATTATATATCCGGTGCGCGGCTCTGCAGGTGGAGGTAGGTGCAGGGTATTATATATCTAGTGTGCGGCTCTGCAGGTGGAGGTAGGTGCAGGGTATTATATATCTAGTGTGCGGCTCTGCAGGTGGAGGTAGGTGCAGGGTATTATATATCTAGTGTGCGGCTCTGCAGGTGGAGGTAGGTGCAGGGTATTATATATCTAGTGTGCGGCTCTGCAGGTGGAGGTGGTGCAGGGTATTATATATCTAGTGTGCGGCTCTGCAGGAGGAGGTAGGTGCAGGGTATTATATATCTAGTGTGCGGCTCTGCAGGTGGAGGTAGGTGCAGGGTATTATATATCTAGTGTGCGGCTCTGCAGGTGGAGGTAGGTGCAGGGTATTATATATCTAGTGTGCGGCTCTGCAGGTGGAGGTAGGTGCAGGGTATTATATATCTAGTGTGCGGCTCTGCAGGTGGAGGTAGGTGCAGGGTATTATATATCTAGTGTGCGGCTCTGCAGGTGAGGTAGGTGCAGGGTATTATATATCTAGTGTGCGGCTCTGCAGGTGGAGGTAGGTGCAGGGTATTATATATCTGGTGTGCGGCTCTGCAGGTGGAGGTAGGTGCAGGGTATTATATATCTGGTGTGCGGCTCTGCAGGTGGAGGTAGGTGCAGGGTATTATATATCTAGTGTGCGGCTCTGCAGGTGGAGGTAGGTGCAGGGTATTATATATCTAGTGTGCGGCTCTGCAGGTGGAGGTAGGTGCAGGGTATTATATATCTAGTGTGCGGCTCTGCAGGTGGAGGTAGGTGCAGGGTATTATATATCTAGTGTGCGGCTCTGCAGGAGGAGGTAGGTGCAGGTTATTATATATCTAGTGTGCGGCTCTGCAGGAGGAGGTAGGTGCAGGTTATTATATATCTAGTGTGCGGCTCTGCAGGTGGAGGTAGGTGCAGGGTATTATATATCTAGTGTGCGGCTCTGCAGGTGGAGGTAGGTGCAGGGTATTATATATCCTGTGCGCGGCTCTGCAGGTGGAGGTAGGTGCAGGGTATTATATATCTAGTGTGCGGCTCTGCAGGTGGAGGTAGGTGCAGGGTATTATATATCTAGTGTGCGGCTCTGCAGGTGGAGGTAGGTGCAGGGTATTATATATCTAGTGTGCGGCTCTGCAGGTGGAGGTAGGTGCAGGGTATTATATATCTAGTGTGCGGCTCTGCAGGTGGAGGTAGGTGCAGGGTATTATATATCTAGTGTGCGGCTCTGCAGGTGGAGGTAGGTGCAGGGTATTATATATCTAGTGTGCGGCTCTGCAGGTGGAGGTAGGTGCAGAGTATTATATATCTAGTGTGCGGCTCTGCAGGTGGAGGTAGGTGCAGGTTATTATATATCTAGTGTGCGGCTCTGCAGGTGGAGGTAGGTGCAGGGTATTATATATCTAGTGTGCGGCTCTGCAGGTGGAGGTAGGTGCAGGGTATTATATATCTAGTGTGCGGCTCTGCAGGTGGAGGTAGGTGCAGGGTATTATATATCTAGTGTGCGGCTCTGCAGGTGGAGGTAGGTGCAGGGTATTATATATCTAGTGTGCGGCTCTGCAGGTGGAGGTAGGTGCAGGGTATTATATATCTAGTGTGTGGCTCTGCAGGAGGAGGTAGGTGCAGGTTATTATATATCTAGTGTGCGGCACTGCAGGTGGAGGTAGGTGCAGGGTATTATATATCTAGTGTGCGGCTCTGCAGGTGGAGGTAGGTGCAGGGTATTATATATCTGGTGTGCGGCACTGCAGGTGGAGGTAGGTGCAGGGTATTATATATCCGGTGCGCGGCTCTGCAGGTGGAGGTAGGTGCAGGTTATTATATATCTAGTGTGCGGCTCTGCAGGTGGAGGTAGGTGCAGGTATTATATATCTAGTGTGCGGCTCTGCAGGTGGAGGTAGGTGCAGGGTATTATAAATCTAGTGTGCGGCTCTGCAGGTGGAGGTAGGTGCAGGGTATTATATATCTAGTGTGCGGCTCTGCAGGTGGAGGTAGGTGCAGGGTATTATATATCTAGTGTGCGGCTCTGCAGGTGGAGGTAGGTGCAGGGTATTATATATCTAGTGTGCGGCTCTGCAGGAGGAGGCAGGTGCAGGGTATTATATATCTAGTGTGCGGCTCTGCAGGTGGAGGTAGGTGCAGGGTATTATATATCTAGTGTGCGGCTCTGCAGGTGGAGGTAGGTGCAGGGTATTATATATCTAGTGTGCGGCTCTGCAGGAGGAGGTAGGTGCAGGGTATTATATATCTAGTGTGCGGCTCTGCAGGTGGAGGTAGGTGCAGGGTATTATATATCTAGTGTGCGGCTCTGCAGGTGGAGGTAGGTGCAGGGTATTATATATCTAGTGTGCGGCTCTGCAGGTGGAGGTAGGTGCAGGGTATTATATATCTAGTGTGCGGCTCTGCAGGTGGAGTAGGTGCAGGGTATTATATATCTAGTGTGTGGCTCTGCAGGAGGAGGTAGGTGCAGGTTATTATATATCTAGTGTGCGGCACTGCAGGTGGAGGTAGGTGCAGGGTATTATATATCTAGTGTGCGGCTCTGCAGGTGGAGGTAGGTGCAGGGTATTATATATCTAGTGTGCGGCTCTGCAGGTGGAGGTAGGTGCAGGGTATTATATATCTGGTGTGCGGCACTGCAGGTGGAGGTAGGTGCAGGGTATTATATATCCGGTGCGCGGCTCTGCAGGTGGAGGTAGGTGCAGGGTATTATATATCCGGTGCGCGGCTCTGCAGGTGGAGGTAGGTGCAGGGTATTATATATCTAGTGTGCGGCACTGCAGGTGGAGGTAGGTGCAGGGTATTATATATCTAGTGTGCGGCTCTGCAGGTGGAGGTAGGTGCAGGGTATTATATATCTAGTGTGCGGCTCTGCAGGTGGAGGTAGGTGCAGGGTATTATATATCTAGTGTGCGGCTCTGCAGGTGGAGGTAGGTGCAGGGTATTATATATCTAGTGTGCGGCTCTGCAGGTGGAGGTAGGTGCAGGGTATTATATATCCGGTGCGCGGCTCTGCAGGTGGAGGTAGGTGCAGGGGCTCTAGTGTTTTCTCTCCTTCATTTTCCTGTTTCTGTCGTCGTCTTTTGTTTGTTTTTATGACGACGCTGAAGTCGGTTTCTTATTTTTTCTGGGTTTTTTGGGATCTTTTTTACTGTTTTTATTTTTGTAGATTAAAACCTATCTAATCCAGTGCAGTGCAGAGCCCGGATGTGAATACACTGGAAAGCAGCAACAACAATGATAAAACTGGTACAAAAATCGGCATCAAACGCAGGGTGTTATGGAGAGGGTTAATGGCTCCGCACTGCATTGTACTTTATTATTGTGATTTTTTTTGTGTTTGTTGTTTAACCTGTAATAAAACCATCCAAATAAGAAACCGACTTCAGCATCGAGGATTTTATTGCTGATGTCGAGCGATACTGGTGGGAAAATAAGGGAAATGTCTGTTATTACCACATATATCCCCTGCCCCCCCGCACTGACTGACAGCCGCTCAGCATTAGAACCTGCTGTCAGTCAGTGGTGAGAGCGCGTATACAACCACTGATCACTGTATACTGAGCAATGACTAAAACCTCATCGGGGGCCATCCCTATGACTGAAAGCCGGACACTGTCATATTATATGTTTATGACCACATGTAAATATTTCTTAGCTATTTTGTAACACTTATTATTTTGTATATATGGCTGCTTTTTACCTGATAATAACAGAGATTTGGATTGACAGTGGTATTTTCCTATATTTCACATATTCGGGGGGGGGGGGGGGGGATTAGTTCGGTATTTTTATTTTACTTCCCCTGTAACTGGGGCTGATATAATGACTCAGCAGTGACCATATCCTCTGTGTATGGGGGAGGAAGCACCATCAGATCTTTCTATTCTGTTTCCTGGAAACCGTGAAAATAAGCCCCAGTAGGATTTTTGGAGCTTTTTTGACTATACTTAATATATAAAATACGATAAGATAAACGTTATTGACCCCACAGTGGGGAAATTTGCACATTACTGCAGCTCAATACAGGAGAGGGTGGGATAGAATAAAGAAAGAAATATTAAAAACACTATACACATGTGATATATAACAATGTACAGTACAGACCAAAAGTTTGGACACACCTTCTCATTCAGAGAGTTTTCTTTATTTTCATGACTCTAAAAATTGTAGAGTCACATTGAAGGCATCAAAACTATGAATTAACACATGTGGAATGAAATACTTAAAGTGTGAAACAACTGAAAATATGTCTTATATTCTAGGTTCTTCAAAATAGCCACCTTTTGCTTTGATTATTGCTTTGCACACTCTTGGCATTCTCTTGATGAGCTTCAAGAGGAAGTCACTGGAAATGGTTTTCCAACAGTCTTGAAGGAGTTTCCCAGAGATGCTTAGCACTTGTTGGCCCTTTTGCCTTCACTCTGCGGTCCAGCTCACCCCAAACCATCTCGATTGGGTTCAGGTCTGGTGACTGTGGAGGCCAGGTCATCTGGCGTAGCACCCCATCACTCTCCTTCTTAGTCAAATAGCCCTTACGCAGCCTGGAGGTGTGTTTGGGGTCATTGTCCTGTTGAAAAATAAATGATGGTCCAACTAAGCGCAAACCGGATGGAATAGCACGCCGCTGCAAGATGCTGTGGTAGTCATGCTGGTTCAGAATGCCTTCAATTTTAAATAAATCCCCAACAGTGTCACCAGCTAAGCACCCCCACACCATCACACCTCCTCCTCCATGCTTCATGGTGGGAACCAGGCATGTAGAGTCCATCCGTTCACCTTTTCTACAAAGACACGGTGGTTGGATCCAAAGATTTCAAATTTGGACTCATCAGACCAAAGCACAGATTTCCACTGATCTAATGTCCATTCCTTCTGTTCTTTAGCCCAAACAAGTCTCTTCTGCTTGTTGTCTGTCCTTAGCAGTGGTTTCCTAGCAGCTATTTTACCATGAAGGCTGCTGCACAAAGACTTCTCTTAACAGTTGTTCTAGAGATGAGAAGGTGTGTCCAAACGTTTGGTCTGTACTGTACATATACCTAATACAGCAAATAAATATATGTATATGAAGGTGCATATTAGTGATGGCAGTGTAGGTGAATTACGGTATCTAATTGAATGATAACATCATGATGTGTTTATACAGTCTAACTGCAGTTGGAATGAAGGACCTACGGAAGCCCTCCGTCCTGCAGCGAGGATGTTTAAAGCTGGGTTCACACTAAGTGACAGCGACAACGATGTCGATGTTACGTCACCATTTTCTGTGACGTAACAGCGACCTTGTAAGTCGCTGTTATGATCGCTGCTTAGCTGTCAAACACAGCAGCCGATCATAAGCAGGAAACCTGTGGGCAAAAAGCGCATAGGGTCTTACCCTGATAACAGGGGGTGTAATAAGAGTAATCCTACTCACCTGTTAGAGTTGTGAAAGGCACAACTCCTGTAACCGCATATGTTGATCAAAGGCAGCAGCACCCCGATTGGCAGATAACAGAGAGAATAGCAGAGATGGGTTTTAAAAACCGCGCCAGAGATCCAGATGTAAACTTGATCAATGTACACTTTATTTCGGCATAGGTCTACGCGTTTCTGGGGTCTCAGCCCCCTTCTTCAGGACCAGCAAGCACAAGATACAAAGAATCTTTGTATGTATGTATGTATGTATGTATTTGAAATAAAGTGTACATTGATCAAGTTTACATCTGGATCTCTGGCGCGGTTTTTAAAACCCATCTCCGCTATTCTCTCTGTTAAACACAGCAGCCGAAGCAGCGATCATAACGACACGCGTCGCTGTGCTGCAACGTGCAGAGAGCAGGGAGCCGCGCACACTGAGCGCTGGCTCCCTGCTCTCCTAGCTACAGTACACATCGGGTTAATTACCTGATGTGTACTGCAGCTACATGTGCAGAGAGCAGGTAGCCGCGCACAATGCTTAGCGCTGGCTCCCTGCACTCCTAGCTACAGTACACATCGGGTTAATTACCTGATGTGTACTGCAGCCACATGTGCAGAGAGCTGGGAGCCGCGCACACTGCTTAGCGCTGGCTCCCTGCTCTCCTAGCTACAGTACACATCGGGTTAATTACCTGATGTGTACTGCAGCTACATGTGCAGAGAGCAGGTAGCCGCGCACAATGCTTAGCGCTGGCTCCCTGCTCTCCTAGCTACAGTACACATCGGGTTAATTACCTGATGTGTACTGCAGCTACATGTGCAGAGAGCAGGTAGCCGCGCACACTGCTTAGCGCTGGCTCCCTGCTCTCCTAGCTACAGTACACATCGGGTTAATTACCCGATGTGTACTGCAGCCACATGTGCAGAGAGCTGGGAGCCGGCGCTGGCAGCGTGAGAGCGGCGGAGGCTGGTAACGAAGGTAAATATTGGGTAACCACCTTGGTTACCCGATGTTTACCTTGGTTACAGATTACCGCAGGCTGTCAGACGCCAGTTCCTGCTCCCTGCACATTCAGGATTGTTGCTCTCTCGCTGTCACACACAGCGATGTGTGCTTATCAGCGGGAGAGCAACAATAAAAAAACGAACCAGGGCTGTGTGTAACAAGCAGTGATCTCACAGCAGGGGCCAGATCGCTGCTCAGTGTCACACACAGCGAGATCGCTAATGAGGTCACTGCTTCGTCACAAAAAACGTGACTCAGCAGCGATCTCAGCAGCGATCTCGCTGTGTGTGAAGCACCCCTTAGTCTCTGACTGAAGGAGCTGCTCTGGCTCCCCACTGTTTCATGCAGAGGGTGGAGGGGGTTTTTCATGATGGCTGTCAGCTTTGCTAACATCCTCCTCTCACCCACCACAACCACAGGCTCCAGAGGACATCCCAGCACAGAGCTTGACCTCCGTATCAATTTGTCAATCCTGTTCCTGTCCCTTTCAGTACATCCAGCCCCCCAGCAGACCACTCCATAAAAAAGGGCAGATGCTACCACCGTGTCGTAGAATGTCTATAACAGAGTTCTGCAGACACCGAGGGACCTCAGCCTCTTCAGTAGGTGGAGTTGACTCTGGCCCTTCTTATACAGGACGTCTGTGTTCGTAGTCCAGTTCATCTTATTGTTGAGGTGAACACTCAGGTACTTGTAAGAGTCTACTGTCTCAACAACTTTTCCCTGGATGTTCACCGGTGCTTTAGGGGGTGACTTCCTCCTAAGGTCTATGACCATCTCCTTCATCTTGCTGGCATTTACTTGAAGAGCGTTGGTCTCACACCAGCCAACAAAGTCACAGATGACACCCCTGTATTCCTAGTCATTCCCGTCTGATACGCATCCAATGATGGCCGTATCATCCGAGAACTTCTGAAAGTGGCAGTGGTCCGAGTTATACCTGAAGTCTGACATGTACAAACTGAACAGAAAGAGTGAGAGGACCGTGCCCTGTGGTGCCCCTGTGCTTCAGACTACCACATAAGACACACAGTCATGGAGCCTCACATGCTGTGGTCTGTTGGTGAGGTAGTCGATCGTCCATGCTGTCAGCTGCTTGTCCACTCCGGCTCCCTCCAGCTTCCCTCTCAGCAGAGCAGGCCGGATAGTGTTGAAAGCACTGGAGAAGTCAAAGAACATGACCCTCACAGTGTTTCCTGCTTGCTCTAGGTGAGAGAGACATCGGTGCTGCAGGTAGATGACAGCGTCCTCCACCCCGATGCCGGGCTGGTAGGCGAACTGCAGGGGATCCAGCGCTGGGCTCACCACAGAACCCTGCTCCAAAAATAAGCCATACTTGCGATTCCATAGAAAAGTGTCCAAGCAGCTAAAAAAGTTAAAGAATACGGCAGGACTCATGAAAGAAAGCAGACACCATCAAAAGAAACCAAATCCCCCAAAAAAAAAACAAAAATCGCACTTACCAGATCCCAAACAATTACAGTTGGCAAGTACTGATGGTGGATGGGCTCTCACACAGAGATCTGTGTCACTGTCAGTTCCCTGACAGCTGTTCCAGCTGCATTGCACCGCAGAGCTGTGGATACAGTGACAGAGAAGGCAGAGGCAGTAATAAACAGTCTCTGCCTTATGTAGAGATTTCCTCTCCGTTGCTACATGTTTGTTTATGCACTGCTATGTAATGACATTGTAGAACATCACTGCAGAGTAGGAGTCAGATGGCACAGACGTGTAAAGTCTATGAACAGTCCGAAACCAGTTTAAAATATCTAAACTTTTTTATTTACATAATTCTTCAAGTTTAGGAGGGAAATATACTGTAACGTGGGCACATTTTGTAATTGGGTTAACGTTCACTATTTTGCTCCAGTCATACAAGAAATGGGTGGTAGATTTTGTGCGTCAGCGAGTGCACAGATCCGTACACCATGTGTGGCCCCTCTTCTTCCGTTAGAAACAAGAATACATCGAATCCTAATTCCAATGCCCTGTTAACCGAAAAACTGGGAAATTATTTGTTTTTGTACTTTCTTATTTTCCCGCTTTTATTTTTCCGCTCACATTTCCGTATGAAGAATTGGTTTTTTTTTTTTATCATAAAGATAATGTGCTACTTTTAGGGTGGTGACACACATAGCGACGCAGCAGCGATCATGACTAGCGATCTGACCTTATCAGGATCGCTGCTGTGTCGTTACATGGTCGCTGGTGAGCTGTCAAACAGGCAGATCTCACCAGCGACCAGTGACCAGCCCCCAGCCAGCAGCGACGCGTGGAAGCGGAACTAGTATATATCGGGTAACCAAGGAAAGCACTTCTCTTGGTTATCTCGATATTTATCTTAGTTACTAGCGTCCGCCGCTCTCACGCTGCCAGTGCCGGCTCCCTGTTCCCTGCACTTTTAGCCAGAGTACACATCGGGTTAGATACCCGATGTGTACTCCAGCTACGTGTGCAGGGAGCCGGCACTGGCAGCATGAGAGCGGCGGACGCTAGTAACTAAGGTAAATTTCGGGTAACCAAGGAAAGGGCTTCTTGGTTACCCGATGTTTACTGTAGTTACAGCTTACCGCAGGCTGCCAGAAGCCGGCTCCCTGCTCGCTTCAGTTTGTCGCTCTCTCGCTGTCACACACAGCGATGTGTGCTTCACAGCGGGAGAGCAACGTCCAAAAAATGAAGCAGGACATTCAGCAACGACCGGCGACCTCACAGCAGGGACCAGGTCGTTGCTGGATGTCACACATAGTGACAGCGACGGGACGTCGCTGCTACGTCACAGAAAATGGTGACTTAGCAGCGACGTCGTTGTTGTCGTCGCTATGTGTGACACCACCTTTATAGTTGTACTATTTACATAGCACATTTCATGATAATTTTTTTTACTACCCAAATGATATCTCACCTCCCTTATCTCCATTAATTTTCTATATGGGCTCATCTCCTTCCCATTCAGGTCCTTATAATATCGGATCCTCTCGGTGATTTTATTCTGTTTAAGAAAATTTCTTAACAAGGATGGATATGGACAGGGACAAGATGGCCGAGAGGATATTACACCTCACCCTAGAGATCCTCTTCCGGCTTACTGGAGAGGTGAGAGATTCTGATGACGTCACATTACATCATTCTTATCTATGGGAATAACAGATGGACAGAACTGGAGAGGTGAGGACTCTGGAAATGTCTGGAGTGAGATTTATTACTGTGTTTCTCCATAACCAGGATTACACAGTAGTGAAGAAGACCTCTAGTGAGCGCTGTCAGGCCCCTGTGTCTGAAGGATGGGGAAGACCCCTGAGCCCAATCATGGGGCCTCCACCTCACCCCCCGATACATGAGGACATCAATGACCAGAAGATCCTAGAACTCGCCTACAAGATGATTGAGCTGCTGACTGGAGAGGTGACAGTGCTGGGAATGCTGGGACATTATACAGTAACGCTATGAAGGGATCGGGGGGTTACAGTATCATTGTATGTGTCAGGTTCCTATAAGGTGTCAGGACGTCACCGTCTATTTCTCCATGGAGGAGTGGGAGTATTTAGAAGGACACAAAGATCTGTACAAGGACGTCATGATGGAGGTTCCCCAGCCCCTCACATCACCAGGTAATAGACAGGACTAAATACACACGGCCTATAATTATCTGTATGTTAGGAATGAATTCAGTCCCTGTATGTGTCTCCTCCAGGTCTATCCAGTAAGAGGACAACACCAGAGAGATGTCCCCGTCCTCTTCTCCCACAGGACTGTAAACAAGAAGATCCCGATGTTCCTCAGGATGTGTCTCCTCCGGCTCTATCCAGTAAGAGATATCTACTCATGTACTTTCTGCACTCATTTTGTGATTACATTTTTAGGCTTTCTGCTCTGGGTTTTTTTCAGCTGTATTTTCTTTGCTTCTGCTTCTTCTGCTGTTTGTTTCTAGTCCCTTCTCTATGTTGTTATGAAGGAAACTCAAAAACCTGCAGAGGGTTCATGAATACCAATGTATGTAAAGCGCTGTGGAATTAATAGCGCTATATAAATGAATAAAATTATTATTAATTAATACCCTGTTTCCCTGAAAAGACAACCTACACCGAAAATAAGCCCTAGCATGATTTTATGGGATTTTTGGAGAATGGTTGAAATATAAGCCCTACTCCAAAAATAAGCCCTAGTTACAGTCAGAGCCAACGTTGGGAGGAGTTAAACTGCGCAATTTCTCAGGATCCCCACTCTCTTAGGGTCCCCATCAGTTGTATTCTGAGGTTGATTGTTTAAGGACCTTTGATGATTTCAAAGTCATGTGACATGATGTAACCAAAGGTCTCTTAATTGCAGGAGTGTAAATGAACTGAACAAAAGACAGGCTGGCATGCAGGACTGGCATTAGTGGAAAGGGAGAGCAAACTGGGCAATTTCACAGGACTCCCATTCTCCTAAGGGCCCCAGTGTTTATATGCTGATTATAGGACTGCTTAAAAACCTTTTCAACATCACGTCATGTGACCAAAGGTCTTAATTGCAGGAGTATAAAGGTGAAGAGGAGACAGGCTGATGTATGTGTGTGTGTTCACGACAATTTTAATCAGCTTTGCCAAAATGAGCAAAGCTCGGCCAGAACAAAGGTGTGATGCCACCGCTTCTCTAATTCTTAACAAACTGCGGCATTCCCTATGCCAAAAATCTCACTCCAGTCCCTGACGTAATTTTTCAGTGTACATCGTCACAATCGTTGTCCCGGACAACCCCGTTAAATATCTGACATCTGTCTGTAACTATTTTATTTTCGAAAAAAAAATCTCTTTGAAAATTTCTGTTGTGGATCAATGTTGCAAAGAGATTTTTGCAGATTTTACCAACTGTCATGGCGGCGTCAGGATCTATGGAAATTATAGATTCTTGTACGTTGCATGTTAACTTCTCTGATGTCTGTGAGCAGCGCAGGAGATGCAGGCGTCAAACCATAGACTTGGGCAGGCTAACAAGAGTAAGGGTTACTTTACACGCTGCAACATCGCTAGCATTTGCTAGCGATGTCGAGTGAGATTGCACCCGCCCCCGTCGCACGGCCGATATGTGGTGATCGCTGCCGTAGCGAACATTATCGCTACGGCAGCGTCACACGCACATACCTGCTCTGCGACGTTGCTGTGACCGGCGAACCGCCTCCTTTCTGGGTCGGTTCGTTCAGCGTAACAGCAGCGTCACTGAACCGCCGCCCAATAGAAAAGGAGGGGAGGAGATGAGCGGCCGCAACATGTCGCCCACTTCCTTCCTTCCTCCTTTTCCGTTGGACGGAGGTAAAGGAGATGTTTGTCGTTCCAGCGGCGTCACACATAGCGATGTGTTCTGCCGCAGGAACGACAGACAAAATCGGACCTGCAGCAGCACCGATATTATGGAAGTGAACGACTTGTCAACGAGCAACGATTTTGCACATTTTTGCGATCGTTGATCGTCGCTCATTTGTGTTACACGCTGCGATGTCGCTACCGGTGCCGGATGTGCGCCACTAACGACGAGACCCCGACGATATATCGGCAGCGATGTCGCAGCGTGTAAAGTACCCCTTATTCTCTGCGGGGCTGCTTGTTAATGTCTTTGATCCCATGCTGTAGAGGAGAAGGTATAATTTGCTCCCCTCCTGTATATACTGGCTGGATTATTTCATTAATGCCAGCTATAGCTTACCTATACTGCTCTGGTCAGGTGTTGTGATCCAGACTTACGGGTGGTTATTGGGCACTATTACTGTGACCTGTTGTGCTATTAACACTTGTTGTCTTTTTGTTGCTGCCTTCCTGCTCTTGCTTTTCTCCTTAGTCGTTCACTGTTTATTTCTGTGAGTTTGCAATGTGTTTCATATGTCTTAATCTGTTTCCATCATATTCCTACCCCTTCCTTCCCTGGGGGATTACAGATTAGATCTCATCAGCAGAATAGTAAGACACGAGACTCCAGCATCTCCATCTTCAGGGGTAATCCAGAGGTTAGGAATAGCTTAGGGTCACTTAGCGTGAGAGACAGTATAGGAGCACTTTGTCCCTCATTATCCTGCAGTCATATTGTAACAACAGTACAGATTATTTACTGTAGCACATTCCAGAGAACTTGTGCTAGGAATGGGAGATCCGAATTAACGAAGATGTAACAGATGTCAAAATTGGCCAACAGATTAAGAATACATTTTTTCCTAATTTAATTTCTGATGTTATGGTTTAAAAAAATACATTAACTTTCAAGATATCATTAAAAAATAATAACATTGTGTTTATTTTTAGCAGATGACTGTATTGGGAGTTCAAATGGCTCTCTAATATCTTCAGAATTTATAACAGATGATGACTGTATGACACATGATACATATGAAGAGCATGATGTTGTCCCAAATATACCTCCAGTCCTTCATCGGAAAGCGATATCATCTGATCTTTTCAAACAAGACCAAAATTCCAATCATCAAAAAACTCTCACTGGGAAGAAGTCATTTTCATGTTCAGAGTGTGGAAAATGTTTTAGTGAGAAATCAGGCCTTGTTAGGCATCAGAAAATTCACACAGGGGAGAAGCCATATTTATGTTCAGAGTGTGGAAAATGTTTTCTTCAGAAATTCGAACTTGTTTGGCATCAAAGATCTCACACAGGGGAGAAGCCATTTTCATGTTCAGAGTGTGGGAAATGTTTTATTCGGAAATCAAGACTTGTTATGCATCAGAAAATTCACACAGGGGAGAAGCCATTTTCATGTTCAGAGTGTGGGAAAGGTTTTAGTCATAAATCATATCTTGTTACTCATCAAAACATTCACATAGGGGAGAAGCCATTTTCATGTTCGGAGTGTGGAAAATATTTTATTCAGAAATCAAACCTTATTTCGCATCAGAAAATTCACAAAGGGGAGAAGCCATTTTCATGTTCAGAGTGTGGGAAATGTTTTATTCGGAAATCAGGACTTGTTGGGCATCAGAAAGTTCACACCGGGGAGAAGCCATTTTCATGTACAGAATGTGGGAAATGTTTTATTCAGAAATCAAACCTTATTTCGCATCAGAAAATTCACAAAGGGGAGAAGCCATTTTCATGTTCAGAGTGTGGGAAATGTTTTATTCGGAAATCAGAACTTGTTGGGCATCAGAAAGTTCACACCGGGGAGAAGCCATTTTCATGTACAGAATGTGGGAAATGTTTTATTCAGAAATCAAACCTTGTTTCGCATCAGAAAGTTCACACAGGGGAGAAGCCATTTTCATGTTCAGAGTGTGGTAAATGTTTTATTCAGAAATTATACCTTGTTAGACATCAGAAAATTCACACAGGGGAGAAGCCATTTTCATGTTCAGAGTGTGGGACATGTTTTATTCAGAAATCATCCCTTGTTAGACATCAGAAAATTCACACAGGGGAGAAGCCCTTTTCATGTTCAGAGTGTGGGAAATGTTTTATTCGGAAATCATCCCTTGTTACACATCAGAAAATTCACTTAGGGAGAATCCATTTTCATGTTCAGAGTGTGGGAAATGTTTTAATTGGAAAACAGAGTACAAGTAAGGCTCAGCATTACCAATTAGCAGGTGCTCGTACGAAAAAAGTAAGGCAAATGAGAGAATTCCAGCACACTGACTACCCCAAATGAATTAAAGAGACTTAGATTAGGCTGTGTTCATTTTTATTGTTGAAAAAAATTATTTCAAAGTGCTGTGCATGGAACTGTCCACAAAAAGTTGACGTTTCAGCCAACAGCCCTTCGTCAGACTGGACTTATCTATATATAAAGTGATAAATAAAAAAAAATAAACAATCATAGTACATAAGTTGTAGTAATACAAACATTTGTAAATATTTTTACAGTACAACAGTACATCTCGTCAGAAATAACAATTGGTAATGAATGAAACAAAAACGACTACAGGAATCACAATATACCTCATCTTGTACATATACGGTACATAATTTATAATATGGTAGTATTACCTGACAATAGAGAGGCAAAGCAAATTTCAAATGAAGAAAAATAGTGACCCGAGGTAGGCCTGTGTAATAGCAACAATTGGTAGTTACAAAAGTGAACAGGTGATGGTGGAAAGGAGCAGGCTGCCAGATAATAGGATAAAAGGTACAAGAAGAAATAATGAAAATGGGAATAGATGATAATGAAGTGGGCTCACCAAATGTAGATATTGCCTGTGGACCCATTAGAATGATTTCACTCCACTATGTAAATAACGGTAACATAGAGACAAAAGCCATAAAATTGTAAGGGAATAATACGTAGTATATTAGAGCTAGCACTAAAAATACTATTGTATATAACGGTAAATTCAGGGTAATAGCATGTTGCTCTAACTAGTTACAAGAGATGCAATTACTAGCATGTATGAAAAAAAATCATATCTGGGGGAAGTTATAAGTTAAAATCATTACCTGCAAAAGTACTATATGGATGTGATCATCATAACACGGATGGATAACAGTGTACTATGTGGCTGTAGTAGGGAAATGAGGAATAATACAATCGGATTAGCCAAGAGGCGACTGGAAAAAAGAAAAAGAGAAAAAAAGGAAGAAAAAGGGGAAAGGAAGGGGATATATAATATAATAAAAGTATATATTTTTTAGTACCTTATGGAATGCTCAATATATGTTGCAGAAGGAAAATTATATCATGAATAATATTCAAATCCCACCATGTGAATCTGTATGATTGTAAAAGAGCTAGGACTAAGCCAGCATGTCTCCTGTAAAATATGTTATAGCAATAAAATGTATATCCATTCACTTTTGGGAGCTAACAAGCATGGAAAAAGAATAAGGAAGAAATAGTTATGTAATACCTAATGCTGATGACACATAAGTAAGGCAAGGAAGTATCTTATATGCAAGGGTGAAGTCTGGGTCCCACTATATGGCTTCCATTAAGATAAAGAACAGAACATTAAAAAGAAGGATCACCAACAGGGATAAGATACCTGCATAGTAAACATTAGGCAGCCTGAACTTACCAGGATGAAATGGGCGAACGTGGAACTTGCCTACATGCCTCCTGCAATGTGTGAGGTTGCTTCAGTTTGTGTTTCTTTGGAAACAATGGTAGAGGAGTCCTCATCGTTCTAAGAGAGAGTGGAAAAATTAGTTTGCGACATTGATAATTCCGTAATTTTTATGACTAGGGGCCGAGAGCTGGAGCCAAAATAATTCAGTTCAGAGCACAAGTAAGGCTCAGCGTCACCGATTGGCAGGTGCTTGGAAGAAAAAAGTAAGGCAAATGAGAGAATTCCGGCACACTGACTACCACAAATGAAGTAAAGAGACTTACATTATGTTGTTTTCATTTTTATTGTTGAAAAAAAATATTTCAAAGTGCTGTATATGGAACTGTCCACAAAAAGTCAACGTTTTGGCCAACAGGCCTTCGTCAGACTGGACTTTATCTAGATATAAAGTGATAAAAAAAACAATCATAGAACATAAGTTGTAGTTATACAAACATGTGCAAATATTTTTACAGTACAATAGTACATCTCGTCAGAAATAACAATTGGTAATGAATGAAACAAAAACTTGTTGGGCATCAAAGATCTCACACCGAGGAGAAGCCAATGTCATGTTCAGAGTGTGGGAAATGTTTTATTCAGAAATCAGACCTTGTTAGACATCAAAAATTCACACGGGGAGAAGTCATTTTCATGTTCAGAGTGTGGGAAATGTTTTAATTGGAAATCAGAACTTTTTGTGCATCAAAGACCTCACACAGTTGAGATAGCAGGGACAATTGTAATATCCACTTTTAACCCCTTCACCCCCGGCCACTAAAACACCCTAATGACCGGGCCATTTTTTGCAATTCTGACCAGTGTCACTTTGACAGGTTATAACTCTGGAACGCTTCAACGGATCCTGGCGATTCTGAGATTGTTTTTTCGTGACATATTGTACTTCATGTCAGTGGTAAATTTAGGCCGATACTTTTTGCGTTTATTTGTGAAAATTTAGTAAATTGTGCGAAAATTTGGAAAATTTCGCAATTTTCAAACTTTGAAAATTTATGCCCATAAATCTGAGAGATATGTCACACAAAATAGTTACTAAATAACATTTCCCACTTGTCAACTTTACATCAGCGCAATTTTCGAAAAAAAAAAAAATTTCGTTAGGAAGTTAGAAGAGGTCAAAGTTCATCAGCAATTTCTAATTTTTCCAACAAAATTTACAAAATATTTTTTTTAGGGACCACATCACATTTGAAGTGACTTTGAGAGGCCGAGGTGACAGAAAATACCCAAAAGTGACCCCATTCTAAAAACTGCACCCCTCACACTGCTCAAAACCACATCCAAGAAGTTTATTAACCCTTTAGGTGCGTCACAGGAACCAAAGCAATGTGGAAGGAAAAAATGAAAATTTTACTTTTTAACACAAAAATGTTACTTTAGCCATAAAATTTTCATTTTTACAATGGAGAAAAGAGAAAGTGCACCTTACAATTTATTGTGCATTTTCTCCTGAGTACGCAGCTACCTCATATGTGGTGGAAATCAAATGTTTGGACACACGGCAGTGCTCGGAAGGCAAGGAGCGCCATTTGAATTTTTGAACGCAAAATTAGCTGCACTAATTAGCGGACGCCATGTCAGGTTTGAAGACCCCCTGAGGTGCCTAAACAATGGAGCTCCCCCACAAGTGACCCCATTTTGGAAACTAGAGCCCTCAAATATTTTTTCTAGATGTTTGATGAGCACTTTGAACACCTGGGAGCTTCATAGAAGTTTATAACGTTGAGCCGTGAAAAGAAAAAAATTTTTTTTTACCACAAAACTGTTGCTTCAACTAGGTAGCTTTTTTTTCACAAGGGTATCAGGAAAAAATGCAACATAAAATGTATTGTCCATTTTCTCCTGAGTACGCAGATACCTCATATGTGGTGGAAATCAAATGTTTGGACACACGGCAGTGCTCGGAAGGCAAGGAGCGCCATTTGAATGCAAAATTAGCTGCACTCATTAGCGGACACCATGTCAGGTTTGAAGACCCCCTGAGGTGCCTAAAGAATGGAGCTCCCCCACAAGTGACCCCATTTTGGAAACTAGAGCCCTCAAATAATTTTTCTAGATGTTTGATGAGCACTTTGAACACCTGGGGGCTTCACAGAAGTTTATAACGTTGAGCCGTGAAAAGAAAAAAAATTTTTTTTACCACAAAACTGTTGCTTCAACTAGGTAGCTTTTTTGTTCACAAGGGTATCAGGAAAAAATGCACCATAAAACGTATTGTCCATTTTCTCCTGAGTACGCAGATACCTCACATGTGGTGGAAAGTAATTGTTGGGCGCATGGCGGGGCTCAGAAGAGAAGGGCACCATTTGACAGCAAAATTGATTGGAATCATTAGCGGACGCCATGTCATGTTTTTAGACCCCCCCCCCATGGTGCCTAAACAGTGGAGCTCCCCCACAAATTACCCCATTTTGGAACTAGACCCCTCAAGGAATTTATCTAGATGTTTAGTGAGCCCCTTGTACCCCCAGGGGCTCCACTGAAAGTTGATAACGTTGAACCGTGAAAATTATTTATTTTTTTAAAAAAAAAATTTTTACATTTTTGCAGCAACAAGGTAGCTTTTTTTTCTTTCTTTTTACAATGGTATCAGGAAAAAATGCACCATAAAACGTATTGTGCAATTTTTCCCGAGTATGCAGATACCTCACATGTGGTGGAAATCAATTGTTTGGGCGCATGGCGGGGCTCAGAAGACAAGGAACGCCATTTGACTTTTCAAACGCACAGACGCGGTGCACTGATCGGCCGCTGCAGGAGGCACGGTCGGATGAGATACAAAAAGCGCTGGGGATACGGAAGAAAAAAAAAAAGTCACGCCAAAAATTGAGCAGGGATGTTGATCCGCGCTCAGCGGGACGCACGGACAGATGCGATACTTTTTTTCCGTATCCCCGACGTTTTTTGTATTGCATCAGTCCGTGCGTCCCGACGAGCGCTGATCAGGGATGCACATAACGGATCGGCATCCCTGCTCAATTTTTGGCGTGACTTTTTTTTCCGTATCCCCGATGCTTTTTGTCACGCCAAAAATTGAGCAGGGATGCCGATCCGTTATGTGCATCCCTGATCAGCGCTCGGTGGGACGCACGGACAGATGCGATACAAAAAGCGTCGGGAATACGGGAAAAAAAGTCCCGCCGAAAACTGACCACGGATGCAGATACGTTATCTGCATCCATGATCAGCGCTCGGCGGGACGCACGGACGCATGAGGTGTAAAAATGGACAGGGGATAGAGGAAAAAAAAAAAAAGTTATACTCACAGTACCCAGAGGATTTGCAGGAGGAACAGAAGGCAAGGAACAGCTTTACAGCAGCAGCCAGCAGGCAGGAAGTTGGACAGCTCAGCAGAAGACCCAGGAAGAAGGACCCAGCGATGGAGGCAGATGTGATCGGCCGGTGAAGACAGGTAAGAGGACTTCGGGGGGACAGCAGAGGGGGACGGGGACAGCAGAGGGGGACGGGGACAGCAGAGGGGGAGAGCAGAGGAGGGAGATACCGGAGGAGCTGCAGAATAGAGATCACGGGGGAGGCCGGCAGATTGGGATGTCGGGGGGCAGACCGGGATGTCTGGGGGCAGACCGGGATGTCTGGGGGCAGACCGGGATGTCTGGGGGCAGATCGGGATGTCTGGGGGCAGATCGGGATGTCTGGGGGCAGATCGGGATGTGGGGGGGGGCACGGGCAGGGGCCATTACGGGAGCACGCAGGAGCAAATCACAAGAGCGCGCAGGGGCTGCAAGAGAGCAGGGGAGGAGGGATACCGGAGGAGCTGCAGAATAGAGATGGCGGGGGGCAGATCAGGATGTCGGGGGGCAGATCGGGATGTCGGGGGGGCAGATCGGGATGTCGGGGGGGCAGATCGGGATGTTGGGGGGGGGCAGATCGCAGGGGGGGCACGAGCAGGGGCCATTACGGAAGCGCGCAGGGGCTGCAAGGTGAGCACAATACTCACCGCTCCCGCTCCTGCTCCGTGACGTGGCAGCAGCAGCGGTGGCGTGGTACCACTAGTACCAGCCAGTGCTGCACGCTGCAGACATGTTGGGGGAGGGTCCCCAGACCAGCACAGGCCTGGGGAGGGCGGCCACCGGCAGATCAGACTGCCCCACTGCACACTGATTGGAGCGATTGCGCGTCATAGCACGATCGCTCCAATCAGTGCTGCAGGGGGGGGCCACGGTGTCTGCTTGCTTCCAGCCAATGATCGGAGCTGCTGCAGCCCCGGTCCTAGCTGGATTTTACAAGATCACACTATTTTTGGCATTTTTTTTGCCGAAAACAGCGTGATCAATGTGATTGGCGGTTCCGATTTGAACAGCCAATCACATCGATCGCCTATGGGGGGTGGCGATGCCACCCCCCTGGGGTCAAGCAAAGGTCCCCTGCTGTAAGAAACAGCAGGGGACATAATTTGAAAGCCGTTGCTATGGCCACGGCAATCAAATGAAGTTTAGGCAGTAAAATTACGTCCCTGGTCGTTAAGTCACGTTAAAATAGGACGTAATTTTACTGCCCGCGGTCGTGAAGGGGTTAAAGATCATGAGCATTGTTCTGTCTCGTGGTTTTCGGCTTTGGTTTGTACTGTGTGATTTAGGGAAGAACTAGCTTGACTACTAACTTCTGTAGTGGAGCCCAGTGTAAGAGGCGGCTGTTTTGCAGAGGATTTCACAGAGACTATTATTAAAAAGTCTAAAAAAATTACAAAGAGACAGGGAGGATTATCATGTACTATCCAAACAGGATATTACTCAACCTACTCCGAAAAACCCTACTATTGGTGAGCCAAAAAACTCCACCGTGACTGGTTCTAACCACACAAGGGTTTTCACCAACAGTAGATATAAGAAGACTAGATTTCAGCAATTCAGTAGAATTAAGCTGGTGTCACACTAAGCGACAACGACGTCGCTGTTACGTCACCATTTTCGGTGACGTAACAGCGACCTTGTAAGTCGCTGTTATGATCGCTGCTTAGCTGTCAAACACAGCAGAAGCAGCGATCATAACGTCGCTGTGCTACATGTGCAGAGAGCAGGGAGGCGCGCGCACTGCTTAGCGCTGGCTCCTTGCTCTCCTTGCTACAGTATACATCGGGTTAATTACCCGATGTGTACTGCAGCCACATGTCACAGAGCAGGAGCCGGCACTGGCAGCAAGAGCGGAGGCTGGTAACCAGCGTAAACATCGGGTAACCAGGGAAAGGTCTTCCCTTGGTTACCCGATGTTTACGCTGGTTACAGCTTACCGCAGCTGCCAGTGCCGGCTCCTGATCGCTTCATTTCGTCGCTCTCTCGCTGTCACACACAGCGATGTGTGTGTCACAGCGGGAGAGTGACGACCAAAAAATGAAGCTGGACATTCAGCAACGACCGGCGACCTCACAGCAGGGGCCAGGTCATTGCTGGATGTCACACACAGCGACAGCGACGGGACGTCGCTGCAACGTCACAGAAAATGGTGACGTAGCAGCAACGTCGTTCTCGTCGTCGCTGTGTGTGACACCAGCTTTAGATCCTATTCTGCTGATCCTAGTGTGTCATCTCCACTACTAGCCACTGTTTGAGACAATGGTTCACAAAACCTTTGTTAAGCTGGTGTCACACTAAGCGACAGCGACAACGACGTCGCTGTTACGTCACCATTTTCTGTGACGTAACAGCGACCTTGTAAGTCGCTGTTATGATCGCTGCTTAGCTGTCAAACACAGCAGAAGCAGCGATCATAACGTCGCTACATGTGCAGAGAGCAGGGAGCCGCGCTTAGCGCTGGCTCCTTGCTCTCCTAGGTACAGTACACAACGGGTTAATTAACCCGATGTGTGCTGCAGCTACATGTCACAGTGCAGAGAGCAAGGAGCCGTGCGCACTGCTTAGCGCTGGCTCCTTGCTCTCCTTGCTACAGTATACATCGGGTTAATTACCCGATGCATACTGCAGCCACATGTCACAGTGCAGGAGCCGGCGCTGGCAGCAAGAGCGGAGGCTGGTAACCAGCGTAAACATCGGGTATCCAGGGAAAGGTCTTCCCTTGGTTACCCGATGTTTACGCTGGTTACAGCTTACCGCAGCTGCCAGTGCCGGCTCCTGATCGCTTCATTTCGTCGCTCTCTCGCTGTCACACACAGCGATGTGTGTGTCACAGCGGGAGAGTGACGACCAAAAAATGAAGCTGGACATTCAGCAACGACCGGCGACCTCACAGCAGGGGCCAGGTCGTTGCTGGATGTCACACACAGCGACAGCGACGGGACGTCGCTGCAACGTCACAGAAAATGGTGACGTAGCAGCGACGTCGTTGTCGTCGTCGTTATGTGTGACACCAGCTTTAGAGACGGGAGACTTTTCTCTCTCAGGTAGTACAGGATGATTGGATCAGCGGCCGTGTCGTGTATGGAGACGCTTGACAAACCAAGACAGACAAGTCTTTTAAAGTGTGTAAAAATAGATAAGAGATAACATAAAAGGGGAATTACACAACAGGTTAATTACACAATAGGGGAATGTTTTCGGCTAATTACATGTTCCCAGAGTAATTCATCAATTTTGACATATGTTTGACAAGCATTTTATAATTTTCTGGGAATTGACATTCTTTTGGCTAAATTTGACTTTAGTAATTATATTATTCCAGGAAATTAAGGAATAAAAAGATATGGTGGAGAAAATCCTGCCAAGGACACATACAGTCATATGAAAAAGTTTGGGCACCCCTATTAATGTTAACCTTTTCTCTTTATCACAATTTGGGTTTTTGCAACAGCCATTTCAGTTTCATATTTCTAATAACTGATGGACTCAGTAATATGTCTGGATTGAAATGAGGTTTATTGTACTAACAGAAAATGTGCAATCCGCATTTAAACAAAATTTGACTGCTTCAAAAGTATGGGCACATCAACATAAAAGTGACATTAATATTTTGTAGATCCTCCTTTTGCAAAAATAACAGCCTCTAGTCGCTTCCTGTAGCTTTTAATGAATTCCTGGATGAAGGTATATTTGACCATTCCTGTTTACAAAACAATTCCAGTTCAGTTAAGTTTGATGGTCGCCGAGCATGGACAGCCCGCTTCAAATCATCCCACAGATGTTCAATGATATTCAGGTCTGGGGACTGGGATGGCCATTCCAGAACATTGTAATTGTTCCTCTACATGAATGCCTGAGTAGATTTGGAGCGGTGTTTTGGATCATTGTCTTGCTGAAATATCCATCCCCTGCGTAACTTCAACTTCGTCACTGATTCTTGCACATTATTGTCAAGAATCTGCTGATACTGAGTTGAATCCATGCGACCCTCAACTTTAACAAGATTCCCAATTCCGGCATTGGCCACACAGCCCCAAAGCATGATGGAACCTCCAACAAATTTTACTGTGGGTAGCAAGTGCTTTTCTTGGAATGCCGTGTTTTTTTGCCTCCATTCATAACGCCTTTTTGTATGACCAAACAACTCAATTTTTGTTTCATCAGTCCACAGGACCTTCTTACAAAATGTAACTGGCTTGTCCAAATGTGCTGTTGCATACCTCAGGCGACTCTGTTTGTGGCGTGCTTGCAGAAACGGCTTCTTTCGCATCACTCTCCCATACAGCTTCTCCTTGTGCAATGTGCGCTGTATTGTTGACTGATGCACATTGACACCATCTGTTTTTGGTAGAGGTCCTCCTTTATCCTCACAATTGATGTATTTTGAGTATGTATGTACTAGTGTTTTATTCTATTTTTTGCTAAATAAAATTTATTATATTTTATGGAAATTGTACTCCTTTATGTGTGTATACACATCAGCTTGGTGACATTGACACCATCTGCAGCAAGATGCTGCTGCAGGTCTTTGGAGGTGGTCTGTGAATTGTCCTTGACTATTCTCACCATTCTTCTTCTCTGCCTTTCTGATATTTTTCTTGGCCTGCCACTTCTGGGCTTAACAAGAACTGTACCTGTGTTCTTCCATTTTCTTACTATGTTCTTCACAGTGGAAACTGACAGTTTAAATCTCTGAGACAACTTTTTGTATCCTTCCCCTGAACAACTATGTCGAATAATCTTTGTTTTCAGATCATTTGAGAGTTGTTTTGAGGAGCCCATGATGCCACTCTTCATAGGAGATTAAAATAGGAGAACAGCTTGCAAGTGGCCACCTTAAATACCTTTTCTCATGATTGGATACACCTGCCTATGAAGTTCAAAGCTCAATGAGGTTACAAAACCAATATAGTGCTTTAGTAAGTCAGTAAAAAGTAGTTAGGAGTGTTCAAATCAAGAAATTGATAAGGGTGCCCATACTTTTACACCGGTCAAATTTTGTTTAAATACGGATTGCACATTTTCTTTTAGTACAATAAACCTCATTTCAATCCAGAAATATTACTCAGTCCATCAGTTATTAGATATATGAAACTGAAATAGCTTTTGAAAAAGCCAAAATTGTTGTAAAGAAAAAAGGTTAACATTAATAGGGGTGCCCAAACTTTTTCATATAACTGTATCTTGCACAACATGGTCATTACATGAGATTAAGAGAGAATAAAACAATAATCTTTTAACTGGCTAGAGTATGTGTAGCAGACTATAGACAAAATGGCTGAAGAAAACAAAACGGTGTCTACTTTAACAATTCCCCTCTTTATTATGTTCTTATTCTATGCTACATATCCCTACCTATCAGTAGGTCTGCAGAGTTGCCCTACTTCACAATACACAAGGTTTTCCCTACACATATTATGGGGTACTACCATTCAGACATCCCCTGTAAGTCGACCTAACCTTTTTCCCTATGCCTACCCTTTTTTCCAGGACCACATGACAGCACCACAGGAGGTTGCTTCCTCCTTCCTCTACAGGGACAGGAACACAAGAGGTTAAAAACCCCTCCCCTTCCCAACCTCTCCAGTGTTTTTTCCTGTCCCTGTACAGGACGGACGTAGAAACTTACCGGGATGTACGGGGTCCAGGTGGATCGGGGGGGGCTCTGCTCTCTCTCCTTCCAACCTGTCAAGATGCCCCAGGCAGACACCACGAAGCGCGGGGTCCCTTAGCCGCACCGGTCGAGCAGGAGCTCCCGGCGCCCGTCGCTTCCCTCCGAGGGGAGGGCTCTCGGCCTCCTGCCACAGCAATGCTTCCGGGCGCGGTGTGAAGACGGACGCCGGCGCATGGGCGGACATCGGCGCATGCGCAGACGCCGCACTTCCGGTTTCCGGGTTAGTGCGGCCCTGGAGTTTTGGCGCAAATTTCAAATCCGAAGTTCGGATGGCAGGACTGCGACCTGGCACCTTCACTCAGGTAATAAAAACCTGGAAGGGTAGGGGGGGGTGGGGAGTACATTGTTTTTCGTTAGGCTCCGCACTCCAGCGCTGCCTGTGATGGATGAAAAAGAAAGTTCAGACACTAAAGCCCCTAAGGATGCCCAGGTGTCTGTAAGTGTCAGCCCTTCAAGGTTTCATTGCCCTGTAGTCAGGAGACTTGTCTGATCCTTGTTATTTTTTGCAGGGTGGAGGTTCTTCTGTGGGTTCTGGCACCATCCCCAAAAAGAAATGTACCACTAAAGTTAGGCGTTGTGCGGTGTGTGATGCAAAACTCCCAGACGCCTATGTTAAGAAGCTCTGCGAGACCTGCATTGCAAAGTTGATATCTGAGGAACAAACTACCCTCCTGACAGACATGAGATCCATGATACGGGAGGAGGTTCAGGCTGTCATGACGAGCCACCCACCAGAGCCCCCGGCGCCTCCTAAAAAACGTCCACGCCATATGTTAGAGTCCTCGGAGGAAGATGAGATGTCCAGGAACTCCGACTCCCCAGGGGAAGATGAGGTCCTGGGTTCCTTGCCAGAGGAAGAGCGGCGTTACTTATTTTCCGCAGGCGACACGGATGAATTACTCCGTGCTGTATGGAAAACTATGATGGTAGAGGATACGGAAGAACCTCGAGCCATACAGGATGAAATGTTTGGGGGACCCCGGTCTCAGCGCCACAGGGTCTTTCCAGTAAATCACCACGTGCGTGCGATGATCCTGGACGAGTGGGAGGAGGCGGAGAAACGATTGATTGTTCCCAGGGACTTCAAAGCCAGACTGCCGTTTGAACCCGATGACAAAGAATGGGAGAACGTTCCTAAAATTGATGTCCCCGTGGCGAAAGTCACACGGAAGATGTCAATCCCGTTTGAGGACTCCTTGGGTCTCAGGGACCCAATGGATAGGAAGGCTGATGGCCTTCTTAAAAAGGCTTGGGAGGCTTCTGCAGCCAACATTAAAGCCAACATTGCCGCTACTTTCGTGGCACGGTCTATGTTTTGTTGGTTGTCAGACCTGGAATCTCAAATTCGGGATAATGTCCCTAGGGACGCCATTTTGGACTCCCTTCCTATGTTAAAACTGGCGACCGGATTCATGGCAGACGCCTCCGCTGAGTCGGTGCGTTTTTCTGCCAGGAATGAGGCCCTTACTAATTCAACCCGCAGGGCCATATGGTTGAAAACCTGGTCGGGGGACGGAGCATCTAAGAATAAGCTGTGCTCCATCCCTTTTTCGGGTGCCCGGGTGTTCGGTCCTGCTCTAGACGAAATTCTAGAGAAGGCTTCCGATAAAAAGGGCGGTTTCCCAGAGGTCAGAGCTCCCCATCTTCTCCCCTCCCGGAGGTTTCGTCCCACTAGGCAAGACTATAGAGGCAGGGGTAAGGCGGGCAGATGGGGTTTCCACAAGGGAGGACCAGATAGGCAACCCCCCTTCGAACCCAGAAGGAAGCCAGATAGATCCTGACGCCATTATCGGGGGGAGGCTCAGCAACTTTTTGGGACACTGGCAGCAGATAACCTCCAATCCGTGGGTCCTTCAAGTGGTGGGGGAGGGTCTACGGATAAAATTTTCAGGGACCCCCCCAAACAGATTCATCCTGACGAAACCCCAGTCGCGGTCCCTTACCAACCGCCTCTGGTTGGATGTAGATTCCTTACTGCACATCGGGGCAATTCTCCCGGTTCCAGTCTCAGAACAGTTCCTGGGCCACTATTCTTCCCTATTCTCTGTTGCCAAACCCTCCGGAGAATTCTGAACGATCATAAATTTAAAGCCCCTCAATCTGTGGGTCCGGTACAAACGATTCCGGATGGAATCAATAAAGTCTACCATTCCTCTCCTCAACACGCACTCAGTCATGGCCACGGTAGATCTGAAAAGCGCATATTACCACATAGCCATTCACCCACACTCTCAGAAATACCTGAGATTTGCATTAGAGAGGGACAGGATATTGTATCATTTCCAGTTCTGGTGCCTTCCATTCGGCCTCTTTTCTGCCTCCAGGGTGTTCACGAAGATAATGACGGAAGTAGTGGCACACCTGAGAATATCCAATGTTTCCATCGTCCCTTACTTGGACAACCTTCTGCTGTTGGCGGACTCCCCGGAGGAACTCTCCCGGACGATCACCACCACCTTGACGTTACTGACATCTCTCGGCGGGGTCATAAACGATCAAAAGTCCAATCTCACAGCGGAAACAAGGAAGCTGTTTCTGGGCATTCTTCTGGACTCCGATGCGCGCACATCCTTTTTGCCGTCTCAAAAAGTGGAAGACATCAGATCAAGAATCCAAGCCCTCAGCCGAAAGAAGCAGTGCTCCATCAGGGAGGCCATGAGCGTCCTGGGCATGATGACTTCCTGCATCCAATGTGTTCGCTGGAGTCAATTCCACTCCAGACTGCTCCAAAAGCTAATCCTGTCGTACACTGTGGGATCCTGCTGGTCCCTCCATTACAAGATTTCCCTAACTCCTCAGGTCGTTCACAGTCTAAGATGGTGGATGTGCAGGAAAAATCTTCGCTTGGGCGTTTTGTGGGACTGCTCGCCGTTCGTCACGCTCACGACCAATGCAAGTCAGACGGGCTGGGGCGCCCATGTGAACTCCCTTTACTTTCAGGGCAGATGACCTCCAGAAGTGTCAACCCAGTCGTCCAATTTCAGGGAGTTGCAGGCTGTCTGGCAGGCTCTGAAGGCAGCTCATCCTTTGTTCCGGGGTCAACATGATCGGGTCCTATCGGACAATGTTACGACAGTGGCCTTCCTTCGCCATCAGGGGGGCTCTCGCCACCTACCTCTGCAGGCTCTGGCATCGAAGATCTTTCAGTGGGCAGAACGCTCGGTTTTCTCCATATCGGCGGTTCATCTCAAGGGCTCGGGAAATCATCTCGCGGACTTCCTGAGCAGGCGCACGATCGACCCCTCGGAATGGGAGCTGAAGGACAGTGTCTTTCAGGATCTGGTCAGACAATGGGGAAAACCTCAGGTAGATTCGTTCGCGTCCAGAACCAATGCAAAGCTGGAAGTCGTCTTCTTCTCTCTGAATCCCCGGGATGCTCCTGCAGCGATCGACGCCATGACCCAACCATGGTCCATGGGTCTGGTGTACGACTTTCTGCCTCTGCCGTTGCTCCCCAGAGTACTCCGGAAGATTCAACAAGACGGAGCCCATGTGATTCTAGTAGCCCCGTTTTGACCGAAGCGGAGCTGGTTCTCTTTACTCAGGAACCTGGCAGTTGCAGATCCGGTCCTACTTCCCTTGACGGGCGATCTCCTCAGCCAGGGTCCAGTTCTTCACCAGGACCTGGATCACCTTCAGCTATCGGCCTGGATCTTGAAGGGAGGTTCCTAAGACGAAAAGGCTTGTCACTTGATGTCATCTCTACACTCCAGGCAAGTCGTAAGCAGATTACCCGGACCATATACGGGAAGATCTGGAAGAAATTCTGCTCCTTTCTGGGTGAAGAACCTGCTGACAGTTCTCGACCTAATATTCTGAAAATCTTGGATTTCCTGCAACTGGGATTCCGCAAGGGTCTTACGCCTAGCACTTTAAAGGTCCAAATATCGGCAGTCAGTGTATTCTTTGATGTCACTGGCTTCCAATCCCTGGATTTCCAGATTCGTAAAGGGGAAACAGCGCCTTCAGCCTACAATTCGACCCACAGTGCCTCCCTGGGATCTGACTTTGGTGCTCAATGGCCTTTGTGATTCGCCGTTTGAGCCCTTGCCTACCATTTCAATGGAACATTTATCCTTCAAGGCGGTGTTTTTAGTGGCCATCACAACGGCTAAGCGGATTGGTGAATTACAGGCTTTGTCTATCAGGGAGCCTTATCTTCAGATTCTAGATGACAGAATTGTACTGAAACTTGATCCAACATTTCATCCCAAAGTGGTATCCTTGGCAAACCTGGAACAGGAAGTGGTTTTGCCATCCTTTTGCCACAACTACACGAACCAGAAGGAATAGCGGCTGCATTCCTTGGATGTGAAGCGAACAGTATTGTGCTATTTGGAGGCCACCCAGAGCTGGAGATTGGACTCCACCTTATTCCTTCAGTTCAGGGGTAGAAATCGAGGCAAATCGGCATCAAAGGCTGTACTGTCTCGATGGGTTAGATCCACAATATCCTCAACCTATCAATTGGCAGGTAGAACCCTGCCATATCACCTTAGGGCCCACTCCACTAGATCACTATCTACCACATGGGCAGAAAGGGCAGGGGGCCTCTCTAGACCAGATTTGTAAAACAGCCACTTGGTCAGGTCCAAACACCTTTTGTAGACACTACAAGTTGGATATTCTGTCCTCCCACCAGACCTCGTTCGGTAGGAAGGTGCTCCAGGCAGTAGTCCCCCCCTGAGGATAAGTTAATTTGGTACTCTCCTGTGGTGCTGTCATGTGGTCCTGGAAAATAGGAATTACTACCTACCGGTAATGATGTTTCCAGGATCCATCATGACAGCACCCTTATTTCCCTCCCTTTGTTTTTACTTCGTGTACATTAACGTTGTATGTAGTTCTCAAGCATAAATAAACGTGGTGTTATACCCATCCTGGTGTGGTACTTGAAAAGCCACTGGAGAGGTTGGGAGGGGGGAGGGGTTTTTAACCTTTTGTGTTCCTTTCCCTGTAGAGGGGGGAGGAAGCAACCTCATGTGGTGCTGTCATGATGGATCCTGGAAACATCATTACCGGTAGGTAGTAATTCCTATTTTCCCCTCCTATTAATATATAAGAAAGAGGGGAGATGTAAATATATTTGAGACTATATAACATATATAATAATATAATATATGTTGAGACTATAGTTTATTCGATCTGTGTAAATGTGTTTATATGATATATGTCACACACTTCTGAGTGTTTTACACAGTATTAAAGTTCACATTTTGTTGACTTTCTTGTGGTTGTGTCAACTCCATAGGATTTCTAGGATTTCCACAATAGGCGCACTCTGCCAGGTCCACCAAGGTTTCTTTATCACATAATATGCATCTGCATATTCTTGTGGTAGTTATTGTCATCAATACTTGGGTTTGGAGGGATTCAGTATCTTTTTCTTTTTGATGTTATATTTTCCAGAAAAACACTTACAATTAGTTCCTAGAATTTTCTTCACAAGTATCACAAATAATTTGATCAGTGCTGCAATTACCAATATTACAAAAGCTCCTTAGATCACAGTGTATTATTCCAGTTATCCATCCACCCACGCCTTTGAACAAATGTAATGGATTTAACCATGGGAGCCATGAAGGAAGAGGCAGATCATCTAATGCATTGGCCTTTTTATATTCCCGCTTCAGTTTTTCTGCTTGGACTATATCATGTGTGACCTGCATGAGTCCTTCAGGGTTAATGAAGTGACAACATGAAGGTCCCACCACCTGACAAAAGCCCCCACTAGAGGCAGTGCGATAGTCAAGCACCAATGAGTGTTGATTGGTTATGATAATGAGCTGTTTTGTATATGCTGATTCTATATTTAATGCATCAATTAGGAGATCAGTTACATTATCACAAATATCTCCCAATTCTTGAATCATTTGGGCATTTCTCATTGTTCTGAGCATTACTTCCAGTGGGCCGGTCAGAACCATACCCGCCTGTGCATACCATGGGGTGCTGAACACATGTTTGTATGTCGGTTTATCTGATTTTGACTCAGCATCACGCATTGCAAGCATGTGCTGGGGAATGTTTTTGTATGGGAAATCCTCATCCTCCCATACCCATGTTGCCTGGTTCTAGTCTAGCTAATGTACAGGTTCCCTCTGCCCCTTTGGGAATCCATCTATAGGCTTTTTCCCCACAGATAATGTATATACCTTTTGGGAGTTCAAATTGATACTCATTTAATAATGCCATAATCACTGAAATAAATCGCACAGTCTCTTCATGCAGACACCAAGAGTCCTCCAGGTTGGTAGTAACTGATTTATAATATTGTAGAGGTATGCAATATGGTTCAGTATTAATGGCTATTGTCATTTCCGCTGCCCCGTCACCAAGCTGCCCTTCCTGTGTTTCTGGATCTACATATATTGCACTACGATTTGTGGAAATATCAGTATTACCATCTTCAAATCTATATGCTTTGGACCAGTTCGTTTCATGTACATATCTCTGAAGACAGGGTTGCTTCTTACAATACTGCTTTCCAGTGCTTACTAATGGGGTAGGCTTTTTAAGTGGAAAAACTAATTTTTAAATTATGAGTGGGAACTTTTCCCAAATATCTCTGACTTGTTTCCCGGCTTATCCAGGACCCATCATTTTCTTTAAACTCAATAATCCCACTCGTATGTTCACCTTGGTTTTCTGACTTTGTTAAATTTACTTAAAACTAAGGTTGCTTTGTCCACCCTGTTATAGGTAGGGGTGCAGAAGTTTTACTTTGCGTTTCACTTATCTCTAAAGCCTGCATCTTCCAGCATTTTGGACCCATTAATTCACTCTCTGGAATAGGGGTAACAAAATAAGGCATAGTTTTTGCTGCAATGGGCGCATGTGAACATATCCAACAATTTGAGACATTTCGTGCTCTTACTATGTAATCATGGTACATCACAAACTTATCCCATTGTTTAGGTATCTCACCCCACTGCTGATCACTGCTCAGCTACTTCACGCTGTTGTAATACTTCTTTCTGATGTAATGTTGCTTTCTCCCATGGTTTAAGTGAATTATCACCTTTTATTCCTGAAAGGAAAGTATAATATAGAAATAGAATCAATACACAATACTTCCCTAATATCATTCCTTTAGTCTTTGTGGACCTTCTTGCAGTGGGATGCATGGATCCAAATGGTCTTTCCCTCAACTTTCACTGAGGTTGGTGTGGTGAGTTGGACTTGGTTTGGTCCCTCAAATCTAGGATCCAAGCTTTTCCTCACGTGTTTCCGGATTGTCACCCAATCCCCAGGCTTAAGAGAGTGTGTGTCTACCAGGGAGGAGGGATCTGGAATGGAACTGAAAACACGTTTATGAATTTGATGCAATACATTTTGTAAAAATCCCACATATGTCATCATATCAGAATGTAATGTCTGTAACTGCTGAGGATAATATATTCCTGCTTTTGGTGGTCTCCCAAATAATATCTCATAAGGACTCAATCCAGTCTTTTTGAATGGGGTGATCCTTACAGAGTACAATGTGCTATAGGAAGGCATTCTGTCCATGGCTTTCCTGTCTCTGCCATGGCTTTTTAAATTTTTAGTTTCAGAGTCCCATTTAACCCCTTTAGCCCCCAGCCTATTTTCACCTTAAAGACCCGGACATTTTTGCAATTCTGACCAGTGTCACTTTATGAGGTTATAACTCTGGAACGCTTCAACGGATCCCGGCGATTCTGACATTGTTTTTTCGTGACACATTGTACTTCATGTCAGTGGTAAATTTAGGCCGATATGTTTTGCGTTTATTTGTGAAAATTTCAGAAATTTGGCGAAAATTTAGCAATTTTCAAAATTTGAAAATTATACCCATAAATCTGAGAGATACAGTTAGGTCCAGAAATATTTGGACAGTGACACAAGTTTTGTTATTTTAGCTGTTTACAAAAACATGTTCAGAAATACAATTCTATATATAATATGGGCTGAAAGTGCACACTCCCAGCTGCAATATGAGAGTTTTCACATCCAAATCGGAGAAAGGGTTTAGGAATCATAGCTCTGTAATGCATAGCCTCCTCTTTTTCAAGGGACCAAAAGTAATTGGACAAGGGACTCTAAGGGCTGCAATTAACTCTGAAGGCGTCTCCCTCGTTAACCTGTAATCAATGAAGTAGTTAAAAGGTCTGGGGTTGATTACAGGTGTGTGGTTTTGCATTTGGAAGCTGTTGCTGTGACCAGACAACATGCGGTCTAAGGAACTCTCAATTGAGGGGAAGCAGAACATCCTGAGGCTGAAAAAAAGAAAAAATCCATCAGAGAGATAGCAGACATGCTTGGAGTAGCAAAATCAACAGTCGGGTACATTCTGAGAAAAAAGAAATTGACTGGTGAGCTTGGGAACTCAAAAAGGCCTGGGCGTCCACGAATGACAACAGTGGTGGATGATCGCCGCATACTTTCTTTGGTGAAGAAGAACCCGTTCACAACATCAACTGAAGTTCAGAACACTCTCAGTGAAGTAGGTGTATCTGTCTCTAAGTCAACAGTAAAGAGAAGACTCCATGAAAGTAAATACAAAGGGTTCACATCTAGATGCAAACCATTGATCAATTACAAAAATAGACAGGCCAGAGTTAAATTTGCTGAAAAACACCTCATGAAGCCAGCTCAGTTCTGGAAAAGTATTCTATGGACAGATGAGACAAAGATCAACTTGTACCAGAATGATGGGAAGAAAAAAGTTTGGAGAAGAAAGGGAACGGCACATGATCCAAGGCACACCACATCCTCTGTAAAACATGGTGGAGGCAACGTGATGGCATGGGCATGCATGGCTTTCAATGGCACTGGGTCACTTGTGTTTATTGATGACATAACAGCAGACAAGAGTAGCCGGATGCATTCTGAAGTGTACCGGGATATACTTTCAGCCCAGATTCAGCCAAATGCCGCAAAGTTGATCGGATGGCGCTTCATAGTACAGATGGACAATGACCCCAAGCATACAGCCAAAGCTACCCAGGAGTTCATGAGTGCAAAAAAGTGGAACATTCTGCAATGGCCAAGTCAATCACCAGATCTTAACCCAATTGAGCATGCATTTCACTTGCTCAAATCCAGACTTAAGACGGAAAGACCCACAAACAAGCAAGACCTGAAGGCTGCGGCTGTAAAGGCCTGGCAAAGCATTAAGGAGGAAACCCAGCGTTTGGTGATGTCCATGGGTTCCAGACTTAAGGCAGTGATTGCCTCCAAAGGATTCGCAACAAAATATTGAAAATAAAAATATTTTGTTTGGGTTTGGTTTATTTGTCCAATTACTTTTGACCTCCTAAAATGTGGAGTGTTTGTAAAGAAATGTGTACAATTCCTACAATTTCTATCAGATATTTTTGTTCAAACCTTCAAATTAAACGTTACAATCTGCACTTGAATTCTGTTGTAGAGGTTTCATTTCAAATCCAATGTGGTGGCATGCAGAGCCCAACTCGCGAAAATTGTGTCACTGTCCAAATATTTCTGGACCTAACTGTATGTCACACAAAATAGTTACTAAATAACATTTCCCACTTGTCTACTTTACACCAGCACAATTTTCAAAACAAAACTTTTTTTCGTTAGGAAGTTAGAAGGGTTCAAGTTCATCAGCAATTTTTCATTTTTCCAACAAAATATACAAAAAAAAAAAACAATTTAGGTACCACATCACATTTGGAGTCATTGGAGAAACCTAGGTGACAGAAAATACCCAAAAGTGACCCCATTCTAAAATCTGCACCCCTCACTCTGCTCAAAACCCCATCCAAGAAGTTTATTAACCCTTTAGGAGCTTCACAGCAACCAAAGCAATGTAGAAGGAAAAAGTGAAAATTTTACTTTTTTACACAAAAATGTTACTTTAGCCATAAAATTTAGCATCTCCACAAGGGTATCAGGAAAAATGCACCATTACATTAATTGTGCAATTTCTCTTGAGTACACCGATATCTCATATGTAGTGGAAGTCAATTGTTTGGGTACACGGCAAGGCTCGGAGGGGAAGGAGCATTATTTGATTTTTTTTTTTTAAGAAAAAAAAATGTATATTCTCACCTCTCCTCCTCGTTCCCACGGTAACTCCAGCTGCTTCTTCCAAACTTCAGGACACAGCTCCGGTGTGCTCCCGGACACGTCCGATTGCTGCAGGACGTGGCGGTGATCACCTGATGCGGTCACCTGACGCATCAGCTGATCGTAAGTCTCGCGGTGACGCCAGCTTTTTACCGCCCGGCCGGCTTAAACAATCAGCTGATGCCGTCAGGAGACTTCATCAGCTGATTATCAGCAGCTCCTGCAGCGATCGGACGTGTGTATTTTTTTTTTTTTGCACTGATGCATCAGCTGATTGTATAACAGGCTTTTATACAATCAACTGCTGTGTCATGTGATTCAGGCCCTTGAACCCGACACATCATCTGATCGCTTTGCCTTCCAGCAAACCGATCAGATGATATTGGATCCAGATTGGACGGCGCGGGACCCTTGACTCAGGATTACTGCGGAGGGGGGTTATTTATTTCAATAAAGATGGAGTCACTAATTGTGTTGTGTTTTATTTATAATAAAAATATTTTTCTGTGTGTTGTGTTTTTTTTATCTGTACTAGAAATTCATGGTGGCCATGTCTAATATTGGCGTGACACCATGAATTTCAAGCTTAGGGCCAGCTGATCATATACAGCTAGCCCTAACCCCATTATTACCCAGCGAGCCACCCGGCATCATGGCAGCTGGAAGAGTTGGATAAAACGCCAGAAGATGGCGCTTCTATGAAAGCGCCATTTTCTGGGGTGGCTGCGGACTGCAATTCGCAGCGGTGGGCACTCTGCACTGAGGATTCCAATCCCCAGCTGCCTAGTTGTACCTGGCTGGATTCGAAAATTGGGCCAAACCCACATCATTTTTTTTTTTTAATTATTTCATGAAATTCATGAAATTAAAAATATAAAGGGCTTCCCTATATTTTTGGTTCCCAGCCGGGTACAAATAGGCAGCTGGGGGTTGGGGGCAGCCCGTAGCTGCCTGCTGTACTTGGCTAGCATACAAAAATATGGCGAAGCCCACGTCATTTTTTTGGGGGGGGAAAAACTCCTGCATACAGTCCTGGATGGAGCATGCTGAGCCTTGTAGTTCTGCAGCTTCTGTCTGCTCTCCTGCATACACTAGTGGAGAATGAATAACATATTGAAGAAGGAAATGACATCAGACCTTTTTTTCTTTTTTCTTCAATAATCTTTAATGGCATTGTTCACTGATTGAAAAACGCAATGAGCAAAACCGCACCAAAACGTAGCGTCAAAAAAATGCAGTGTGTGAACTTAGCCTAACGGGTCTGTGTGTGTGAACAACGGCATAATAGGGGACTGGAATGAGGATTTCACTAAAGGATGGGGAGCCCACTCATACACTGCACAAGGATGCGGGGCCCATTCATACACAGCACAAGGATGGGGGGGCTCATTCACACACTGCACAAGGATGAGTGGGGCCCCATTCACACACTGCACAAGGATGAGGGGGGCCCCATTCACACACTGAACAGGGATGGGGAGCCCATTCACACACTGCACAGGGATGGGGGGGCATTCACACACTGCACAGGGATGGGGGGGCATTCACACACTGCAAAAGGAAGGGAGGCACATTCATACACTGCACAAGGATGGGGGGGCCCATTCACACACTGCACAAGGATGGGGGGCCCCATTCACACACTGCACAAGGATGAGTGGGGCCCCATTCACACACTGCACAAGGATGAGGGGGGCCCTATTCACACACTGCACAGGGATGGGGGGGCATTTACACACTGCACAAGGAAGGGAGGCACATTCATACACTGCACAAGGATGGGGGGGGACCATTGCTACACTGCACAAGGATGGGGGGGACCATTGCTACACTGCACAAGGATGGGGGGACCATTGTTACACGGCACAGGGATGGGGGGGCCCGTTACCTATATACAGATCTCCTGTTTATAAAGTCATCTGTGATCACTGAATTACCTGTACACTGACATTATATACAGAGCTCTTGTGTATAATGGCAATGATGGTAATATTAATGTTATATAAACATAAAAGGGCCACATAAAAATGTGTTAAGGCAACAACTCAAAATAGCAATAAACCAAGGCAGAAGAGTCTTTATATTTGCCCAGGGACAAAGACACCCATACACGTCACAGATATAAATGTATAAAACATTTTATTTATAATGCTGTAGGGTATATCAAAAATGTAGCAAAGACATACATAAGAAAGGACCAAGGGGAAAAAGGTGCTAGAGGGGAGACACCCCACGTGTCCCGGAGACAGATAAGGGAGAACAAGTCTCCAAGGAATCTAATAGACTTTCCCAGGTCAACATAATCACCAAGTGGATAATAACCCCAAGAGGTAAAGTATAGCCTAGTAAACCAGAATGGTTTCAAGTATGGCCCAGGGGGAAAAAAAATCCACTTACCAGGGAAAGAGATCAACCAGAAGGCCGGGGTAACACGTGGGGACCGGTGTCCCAACACGTGTTTCGCTAGATGTGCTTCGTCGGGGGACAGATAAAAATAGTGCAAGGTGTTGGCCTTTTTTGACCACGCCCCTAGCCACACCCATTTAGCAGTAAGGGTCATTCAGCAGATGCCGTGGACTGTTCATTCATATTTATAGCAGTCAGAATGTTTTTATATTTCTGTGTCACTATATGACATGTTGCTTATTTGTGCCTATCAATCTGTGTTCACACGTTGCATAAATTCTGTTTCTTTTTGTTTCTGTCTGCACCAAACTACACAATAACAATCTTCTCTGTTTTTTCCATTTTTGCTGCATTTTTTCTGCCTTTTCTTCATTATTTAATGCGTTTTTGGTTCAGATGTGAATCTGCGTTTTTAAGTGTTTTTATTGTACAGAGAAGCTTTTTCCTGCATTTTTTAAGCTCCACATAGAAACCTCCAGAGAACCCCCCACCGAAAACCGCAGAATTCAGGAGCGTCTTTTCATGGAACCACATACACTTTACTTGGACAATTAAACACAGCAGAATAAATGTGCAAAAAAAAGAGCAGAAAAAAAATGCAGCATTTACACTACATGTGAACACGGACTAATTGTCCAAGCAAAGTGGATGAGACGTCATGAAATCTCCGCTCCTGGTGCGTGGAAAGACGCCGCTGAACTGTGCGGATTTGGTGTTTCTTTCTTTATAAGTTTCAGGATTCACATCAGCCACAAACATGTATCAAATAAGGGGGACAATGTATAAAAAATACCGCAAACATGCAATAATCAGAGAACATTGTTATTGCACTCGTGGCGCGGACACCTGCAGAAAAATGCAGCATTTACGCTATGTGTGAACACGGCCTCAGTGATCCATTTTTATTACATTTTTTATGGGTTTTAATAAAGAAAAATAATAAATTGCGCCTTTTTTTTCCCGCCATTTACCGATCCCCATAAATAACCTGATCGCTGTGTTGTTCAGGTCATTACGATTACAGGGACACCAAATATGTCCATGTTATTTGCTGATTTGTGATGTTTATTATTTTATAAAAAAGTGCAATAAAATTAGATTATTCTATTTTTTTTTATTATGTTTAGTAACTTTATTAGAAGAAAAAAAATCCTCTTTTCCTCTCCCTCTAGAATACAGGACATAGAGATACTGCTCTGTACAATGGAGCTGTGTCCTGTGTAATCTGCTGTGTAAGAGGCTGCATTGTAGGTTCATTTATGTGAAATCCTCCCTCTTACATCATCAATCCTAGTGGTTCAACAGCTTGAGCAGCTAGGAAAGCCAGGAGGCTGCTGGACACAAGTTTTGAACGTTGCTGGTTTGAATCCAAGGTGGTGAAGATAAAAAAAAAAATTGTATTTGTATTTTTTTCCTCATTTCTTTATAGTAGTTTTATGGGAACAAATGAATCTGACTCTTTCACCAACATTGAGATACAGTATTTATCTATCTATCTATCTATGATTCTATCTAGCTATGATTCTATCTATCTATCTATGATTCTATCTCTATCTATCTATTATCTGTCGTGTAACTATATATCCATCTATCATCCATCCCTCTATCATCCATCCATCCCACTATCATCCATCCCTCCCTCTATCTCTCCATTCATCCCTCCATTCATCCCTCTATCCCTCCCTCTATCCCTCCATTCATCCCTCCATTCATCCACCCATCCCTCCCTCTATCCCTCCATTCATCCCTCTATCATCCATCCATCCCTCCTTCTATCCCTCCATTCATCCCTACCTCTATCCCTCCATTCATCCCTCTATCATCCATCCATCCCTCCATTCATCCCTCTATCATCCATCCATCCATCCATCCCTCTATCCCTCCATTCATCCCTCTATCATCCATGCATCCATCCCTCCCTCTATCCCTCCATTCATCCCTCCATTCATCCCTCTATCATCCATCCATCCATCCACCCCTCTATCCCTCCTTTCATCCCTCTATCCCTCCAATCATCCCTCCTTCTATCCCTCCATTCATCCCTCCATTCATCCCTCTATCATCCATCAATCCCTCCCTCTATCCCTCCTTTCATCCCTCTATCCCTCCAATCATCCCTCCTTCTATCCCTCCATTCATCCCTCCATTCATCCATCCATCCCTCCATTCATCCCTCTATCATCCATCCATCCCTCCTTTCATCCCTCTATCCCTCCATTCATCCCTCTATCATCCATCCATCCCTCCCTCTATCCCTCCATTCATCCCTCCCTCTATCCCTCCATTCATCCCTCTATCATCCATCCATCCCTCCCTCTATCCCTCCATCCCTCCCTCTATCCCTCCATTCATCCCTCTATCCCTCCATTCATCCCTCTATCATCCATCCATCCCTCCCTCTATCCCTCCATTCATCCCTCCATTCATCCCTCTATCATCCATCCATCCCTGCCTCTATCCCTCCATTCATCCCTCCCTCTATCCCTCCATTCATCCCTCTATCATCCATCCATCCCTGCCTCTATCCCTCCATTCATCCCTCCCTCTATCCCTCCATTCATCCCTCTATCATCTATCCATCCCTCCCTCTATCCCTCCATTCATCCCTCTATCATCCATCCATCCATCCCTCTATCCCTCCATTCATCCCTCTATCATCCATGCATCCATCCCTCCCTCTATCCCTCCATTCATCCCTCTATCCCTCCATTCATCCCTCTATCATCCATCCATCCCTGCCTCTATCCCTCCATTCATCCCTCCCTCTATCCCTCCATTCATCCCTCTATCATCCATCCATCCCTCCCTCTATCCCTCCATTCATCCCTCTATCATCCATCCATCCCTCTATCCCTCCATTCATCCCTCTATCATCCATCCATCCCTCTATCCCTCCATTCATCCCTCTATCACCCATGCATCCATCCCTCCCTCTATCCCTCCATTCATCCCTCCATTCATCCCTCTATCATCCATCCATCCCTCCCTCTATCCCTCCTTTCATCCCTCTATCCCTCCATCCATCCCTCCATTCATCCCTCCATTCATCCCTCTATCATCCATCCATCCCTCCCTCTATCCCTCCATTCATCCCTCTATCATCCATCCATCCCTCTATCCCTCCATTCATCCCTCTATCATCCATTCATCCATCCCTCTATCCCTCCATTCATCCCTCTATCATCCATCCCTCCCTCTATCCCTCCCTCTATCCCTCCATTCATCCCTCTATCACCCATGCATCCATCCCTCCCTCTATCCCTCCATTCATCCCTCTATCATCCATCCATCCCTCCCTCTATCCCTCCTTTCATCTCTCTATCCCTTCATCCATCCCTCCATTCATCCCTCCATTCATCCCTCTATCATCCATCCATCCCTCCCTCTATCCCTCCATTCATCCCTCTATCATCCATCCATCCCTCCCTCTATCCCTCCATTCATCCCTCTATCATCCATTCATCCATCCCTCTATCCCTCCATTCATCCCTCTATCATCCATCCATCCCTCCCTCTATCCCTCCATTCATCCATCCCTCCATAGATCTTTGCAGCTGAATAACCTGCTTCTGGTGTCTGCAGTATAGAGGTCAAGATAACAAAATCTTCCTATTGCTTTCATTACAGGCAGTAGCTCAGTGGTTAGAGCTACTGCCTTTGAAACAATGACTCACAGCTCCACGAGTTCGAGTCCCAGATGCCCCGAAAATCCAGAGCCGATGATAATTTAATTTAATTTATTCAGTCCACTGAGGGGAGGAGCCGGGACATCAGCTGTGATCCGCGGGAGTGCGGGACAGCCCTGATAAAGCGTGCAAGTCCCGCAGAATCCGGGACGGTTGGGAGGTATGCCTAAAGGTAGGGGTCTGCAACAGATAATGTTCTGTACACTTCGTACACACACGGCTCCACACACCTCGTACACACACTCAGCTCCGCTCCGTACACCTCGTACACACACGGCTCCGCTCCGTACACCTCGTACACACACGGCTCCGCTCCGTACACCTCGTACACACACGGCTCCGCTCCGTACACCTCGTACACACACGGCTCCGCTCCGTACACCTCGTACACACACGGCTCCGCTCCGTACACCTCGTACACACACGGCTCCGCTCCGTACACCTCGTACACACACGCGGCTCCGCTCCGTACACCTCGTACACACACGGCTCCGCTCCGTACACCTCGTACACACACGGCTCCGCTCCGTACACCTCGTACACACACGGCTCTGCTCCGTACACCTCGTACACATGCGGCTTCGCTCCGTACACCTCGTACATACACGGCTCTGCTCCGTACACCTCGTACACATGCGGCTTCGCTCCGTACACTTCGTACACACACGGCTCCACACACCTCGTACACACACTCAGCTCCGCTCCGTACACCTCGTACACACACGGCTCCGCTCCGTACACCTCGTACACACACGGCTCCGCTCCGTACACCTCGTACACACACGGCTCCGCTCCGTACACCTCGTACACACACGGCTCCGCTCCGTACACCTCGTACACACACGGCTCCGCTCCGTACACCTCGTACACACACGGCTCCGCTCCGTACACCTCGTACACACACGCGGCTCCGCTCCGTACACCTCGTACACACACGGCTCCGCTCCGTACACCTCGTACACACACGGCTCCGCTCCGTACACCTCGTACACACACGGCTCTGCTCCGTACACCTCGTACACATGCGGCTTCGCTCCGTACACCTCGTACATACACGGCTCTGCTCCGTACACCTCGTACACATGCGGCTTCGCTCCGTACACCTCGTACACACGCGGCTTCGCTCCGTACACCTCGTACACACGCGGCTCCGCTCCGTACACCTCGTACACACACGGCTCTGCTACATCCACACTGTAAACCCCTCCTGACCCCACACATAAACTTCCCCTCATCCAGCACCATGACAACCAGCACAGCAGAGTCCTGCATACACTGAGGAGCTGACCATGTGACCCTGACTCCTCCCCTCCATGTGACATCATCACAGGTCCTGTAAGCACAGAGCAGCCATATATCTAGTGTGCGGCTCTGCAGGTGGAGGTAGGTGCAGGGTATTATATATCTAGTGTGCGGCTCTGCAGGTGGAGGTAGGTGCAGGGTATTATATATCTGGTGTGCGGCTCTGCAGGTGGAGGTAGGTGCAGGGTATTATATATCTAGTGTGCGGCTCTGCAGGTGGAGGTAGGTGCAGGGTATTATATATCTAGTGTGCGGCTCTGCAGGTGGAGGTAGGTGCAGGGTATTATATATCTAGTGTGCGGCTCTGCAGGTGGAGGTAGGTGCAGGGTATTATATATCTAGTGTGCGGCTCTGCAGGTGGAGGTAGGTGCAGGGTATTATATATCTAGTGTGCGGCTCTGCAGGTGGAGGTAGGTGCAGGGTATTATATATCTAGTGTGCGGCTCTGCAGGTGGAGGTAGGTGCAGGGTATTATATATCTAGTGTGCGGCTCTGCAGGTGGAGGTAGGTGCAGGGTATTATATATCTAGTGTGCGGCTCTGCAGGTGGAGGTAGGTGCAGGGTATTATATATCTAGTGTGCGGCTCTGCAGGTGGAGGTAGGTGCAGGGTATTATATATCTAGTGTGCGGCTCTGCAGGTGGAGGTAGGTGCAGGGTATTATATATCTAGTGTGCGGCTCTGCAGGTGGAGGTAGGTGCAGGGTATTATATATCTAGTGTGCGGCTCTGCAGGTGGAGGTAGGTGCAGGGTATTATATATCTAGTGTGCGGCTCTGCAGGTGGAGGTAGGTGCAGGGTATTATATATCTAGTGTGCGGCTCTGCAGGTGGAGGTAGGTGCAGGGTATTATATATCCAGTGTGCGGCTCTGCAGGTGGAGGTAGGTGCAGGGTATTATATATCTAGTGTGCGGCTCTGCAGGTGGAGGTAGGTGCAGGGTATTATATATCTAGTGTGCGGCTCTGCAGGAGGAGGTAGGTGCAGGGTATTATATATCTAGTGTGCGGCTCTGCAGGAGGAGGTAGGTGCAGGGTATTATATATCTAGTGTGCGGCTCTGCAGGTGGAGGTAGGTGCAGGGTATTATATATCTGGTGTGCGGCTCTGCAGGTGGAGGTAGGTGCAGGGTATTATATATCTGGTGTGCGGCTCTGCAGGTGGAGGTAGGTGCAGGGTATTATATATCTAGTGTGCGGCTCTGCAGGTGGAGGTAGGTGCAGGTTATTATATATCTAGTGTGCGGCTCTGCGGGTGGAGGTAGGTGCAGGTTATTATATATCTAGTGTGCGGCTCTGCGGGTGGAGGTAGGTGCAGGGTATTATATATCTAGTGTGCGGCTCTGCGGGTGGAGGTAGGTGCAGGGTATTATATATCTAGTGTGCGGCTCTGCAGGAGGAGGTAGGTGCAGGGTATTATATATCTAGTGTGCGGCTCTGCAGGTGGAGGTAGGTGCAGGGTATTATATATCTAGTGTGCGGCTCTGCAGGTGGAGGTAGGTGCAGGTTATTATATCTAGTGTGCGGCTCTGCAGGTGGAGGTAGGTGCAGGGTATTATATATCTAGTGTGCGGCTCTGCAGGTGGAGGTAGGTGCAGGGTATTATATATCTAGTGTGCGGCTCTGCAGGTGGAGGTAGGTGCGGGGTATTATATATCTAGTGTGCGGCTCTGCAGGTGGAGGTAGGTGCGGGGTATTATATATCTAGTGTGCGGCTCTGCAGGTGGAGGTAGGTGCAGGGTAATATATATCTAGTGTGCGGCTCTGCAGGAGGAGGTAGGTGCAGGGTATTATATATCTAGTGTGCGGCTCTGCAGGAGGAGGTAGGTGCAGGGTATTATATATCTAGTGTGCGGCTCTGCAGGAGGAGGTAGGTGCAGGGTATTATATATCTAGTGTGCGGCTCTGCAGGTGGAGGTAGGTGCAGGGTATTATATATCTAGTGTGCGGCTCTGCAGGTGGAGGTAGGTGCAGGGTATTATATATCTAGTGTGCGGCTCTGCAGGTGGAGGTAGGTGCAGGGTATTATATATCTAGTGTGCGGCTCTGCAGGTGGAGGTAGGTGCAGGGTATTATATATCTAGTGTGCGGCTCTGCAGGAGGAGGTAGGTGCAGGGTATTATATATCTAGTGTGCGGCTCTGCAGGTGGAGGTAGGTGCAGGGTATTATATATCTAGTGTGCGGCTCTGCAGGAGGAGGTAGGTGCAGGGTATTATATATCTAGTGTGCGGCTCTGCAGGTGGAGGTAGGTGCAGGGTATTATATATCTGTGTGCGGCTCTGCAGGTGGAGGTAGGTGCAGGTTATTATATATCTAGTGTGCGGCTCTGCAGGTGGAGGTAGGTGCAGGGTATTATATATCTAGTGTGCGGCTCTGCAGGTGGAGGTAGGTGCAGGGTATTATATATCTAGTGTGCGGCTCTGCAGGTGGAGGTAGGTGCAGGGTATTATATATCTAGTGTGCGGCTCTGCAGGAGGAGGTAGGTGCAGGGTATTATATATCTAGTGTGCGGCTCTGCAGGTGGAGGTAGGTGCAGGGTATTATATATCTAGTGTGCGGCTCTGCAGGTGGAGGTAGGTGCAGGGTATTATATATCTGGTGTGCGGCTCTGCAGGTGGAGGTAGGTGCAGGGTATTATATATCTGGTGTGCGGCTCTGCAGGTGGAGGTAGGTGCAGGGTATTATATATCTAGTGTGCGGCTCTGCAGGTGGAGGTAGGTGCAGGGTATTATATATCTGTGTGCGGCTCTGCAGGTGGAGGTAGGTGCAGGGTATTATATATCTAGTGTGCGGCTCTGCAGGTGGAGGTAGGTGCAGGTTATTATATATCTAGTGTGCGGCTCTGCAGGTGGAGGTAGGTGCAGGGTATTATATATCTAGTGTGCGGCTCTGCAGGTGGAGGTAGGTGCAGGGTATTATATATCTGTGTGCGGCTCTGCAGGTGGAGGTAGGTGCAGGGTATTATATATCTAGTGTGCGGCTCTGCAGGTGGAGGTAGGTGCAGGGTATTATATATCTAGTGTGCGGCTCTGCAGGTGGAGGTAGGTGCAGGTTATTATATATCTAGTGTGCGGCTCTGCTTGTGGAGGTAGGTGCAGGGTATTATATATCTAGTGTGCTGCTCTGCAGGTGGAGGTAGGTGCAGGGTATTATATATCTAGTGTGCGGCTCTGCAGGTGGAGGTAGGTGCAGGGTATTATATATCTAGTGTGCGGCTCTGCAGGTGGAGGTAGGTGCAGGTTATTATATATCTAGTGTGCGGCTCTGCAGGTGGAGGTAGGTGCAGGGTATTATATATCTAGTGTGCGGCTCTGCAGGTGGAGGTAGGTGCAGGTTATTATATATCTAGTGTGCGGCTCTGCAGGTGGAGGTAGGTGCAGGGTATTATATATCTAGTGTGCGGCTCTGCAGGTGGAGGTAGGTGCAGGGTATTATATATCTAGTGTGCGGCTCTGCAGGTGGAGGTAGGTGCAGGGTATTATATATCTAGTGTGCGGCTCTGCAGGAGGAGGTAGGTGCAGGGTATTATATATCTAGTGTGCGGCTCTGCAGGAGGAGGTAGGTGCAGGGTCTCTATTATTTTGGGGTCATTATCATTAACCCCTTTATGTCCAGTTCCAGACCAGTTTACTCCGGTTCTTGATCAGGCACATTTTCAGATTAGAAAGGGGGGAGCCAGCACTGCTTGATCAGACATGTCAGATGGGAGATAAATCCCCTCCCCCGGTCCCCCGTCTGGCCAAAGTGCCCACCATTCCCCTCCCCATACTGATCATCTAAGATGGTGGCCGCACGCTGCATTCATCCTCCTCTGATTTCTGTCATATGTGACATGTCAGATGTGACAGAAACGTCCTCCCCAGGTCCAGCTAAGTCACCCCCTGTCACTCCCCGGTCCTGCCCCGGTCTCCTGATATGAGCTGCTGCTCCGTCCTCGCGATCCCTACTCATCCTCTGAAAAATATCGGCCGCATGTGCACAGCGGTTCTAATCCCAGGGCTTAATGCCAGGTGACATTGCACAGCTGGTATCAACCCCATTTATTACCCCGTTTGCCACCGCACCAGGGCAACGGGATGAGCCAAATTGAAGTGAAAGGATTGGTACATCTAATGGATGCGCCGCTGCTGGGACGACTGCAGCCTGCTATTTTTAGGCTGGGTAGGGCCAAATAAACGTGGCCCTTCCCACCCTGAGAATACCAGACGCCAGCTGTCAGCTTGACCTTGGCTGGTGATCCAATTTGGGGGGAACCCATGTTTTGTTTTTTTTTAATTATCAATAATTTAAAAAAAACCAAAACAGCTATGTGTCCACGATCAGTGTTTGCAGCGTTTTGGACACAGAGTCTTTTCGCTGCGTCCAAAATGCTGCGCTGTGCAGTACAAGCGCAATGGAAGGATTTTTGGAAATCTCCTGCCCACTGTGCTTGTTTTTTCCTTAGCATAAACTGACCTGCAGCGCGGCTTCCTGAGCCTCAGGATGTCAATTTATGCTGTGGAGACGAGAGTTTTGTCCAAAGGGAAAATAGCGCTAAAGTCCTCAGCAGCCTGAACCTGGATCGTGGGCCCGGGCAGCTGCGTTCTCCAGTGGACAATACTCGCATCTCTGCACGAAAGCTGACATTGTATCCTAGACACAGTGTCACCTGGTCGTGCGCACATACCTAAAAGTGAGAAATTCAATAAAGTACCTGTGGGTTCAAAATGCTCACTATACCGTACCTGGATAAAATCTTTGAGGGGTCCAGTTTCCAAAATGTGATCACTTTTGATGGAGCTCCACTGTTTAGGCACCTCAGGAGCTCCAAACGCGACATGGCATTCGCTAATGAATCCAGCCTATTTTACAGTCAAATGGCGCTACTTCCTTTCCGAGCCCTGCCGTGCACCCAAACATTTGATTTCCAGCACATATGAGGTATCTGTGTACTCAGGAAAAACTGCACAATAAATTTTATGGTGCATTTTTTCCTGTTACCCTGGTGAAAAAAGAACTTTGATGTCACTTTAATGCCCATCTTGTGCCAGTTTGATACTTGTTTTTGCTGCTTTTAAGTGTATTCACATCAGGGCCCCGCACTGTATTGTATTTTATTATTGTTTGTTCTTAAACCTGTAAAAAAAACCCCAAAAAAATAAAAACTAAAAAAAAAATTAAACCAACTTCACCCTCGAATAATAAACTGGATGAATAAGAAACCAACTTCAGCATTGTGTCTGATGTCGAGCGATAGCAGTTTGAAAATAAGGGAAATGTCTGTTTTTACCACACATATACCCCACCCCCCACACTGACTGACAGCCGCTGACCATTGGAACCTGCTCTCAGTCAGTGTCGAGCGCGCGGTATACTGAGCGGTGACTAGAACTGCATCAGTGCCACCCCAGTTGTCGCGAGCGGCGGGGCGCTGCGCTCGCCAACGCTCGGGTCCGGCGCTGCTGCTGCTCGGTGGCTCAAGCAGTGGGCCGGATCCGGGGACTCAAGCGGCGCTCCTCGCCCGTGAGTGAAAAGGGGTGTTTGTTTTGGGAAGTGAGTCCGTGACGCCACCCACGGGTTGTGGTGAAGATGGGCACCACCGCTGCTGGTGACAGGGATCCCGGGAGCGTTGGTAAGGAGCAGCTGGGATGTTGTTTCCCCCCCCTCCGTGGGTAGGGGTTGGTGGTCCCGGGGCCCGGTGGTGTGACGGGGAGGCAGGGTTGCAGGGACAGCGCGGCGTGGTGCCGGATGGCACTGGTGTACTCACTCAGTAACAAACATGCAAAGTCTCCGGTAAACCAAACGGCTGGATGGACGGGTCCCGCAGCCGGCTGCAGTGTCTCTCCCCGGACAGGTGATGGCAGCTGTCTTTCCCTGCACCTTTTTGTAATTTTTGACTATGATGGTTGCCCAACGGTAGTCCACTCCCCGGTGTATAGGTGCTGGAGGAGTCTGGTTTGCCCGCAGGCGCTGGCCCTTGGGTCTCTAGCTGTGGCGGTAGCTGTATACCCTCATGGTGCGGACGGTTGCCTTCTGACGGGACTTGGTTGTTAGGGAACCCCTGGGGTTCCGGTCACTATCGGATTTGACCTTTGTCGGCGGCTCCAAGCCTGGTCGGGGTCCGAAGGCCCTGCCTGTGTGTGCTGGCTTCACTTCGCTCCCCGGTTCGGTACCGGCGGGCCACCGCCCGACCCCGGTCCTACGGTTCCGCGTTGATTCGCCTCTCCTGCAGACGGTCACCACCGTCTGCCAACCTTGCTGTCAGTGCCTGGGCCACACACCCAGACACTCTTCACTTTACTCCTCTCCCTTTCACCTCCAAAACTGAACTCTCTTTTCCCGCCTCCAGGCCTGTGAACTCCTCAGAGGGCGGGGCCAACTGCCTGGCTCCGCCCCATCTGGTGTGGACATCAGACCCTGGAGGGAGGCAACAAGGATTTGTGTTTGGCTAATCTTGCTGTCTGGGGGATGGGGTGTATGTGTGTTCTTACCTGTGACGACCTGGCTAGTCCAGGGCGCCACATTCCCCCTTGGTAAAATGCAGACCGTCCGCGGGCTGCCCGTCCATCACCGGTTTTATTTTTCTTTTCAACTGTAAAAAGGGGGTAAAACATTTGAACATAAGCATATTTGTTAGAACACTTCAAACGTTGCACATAAATAACATTTTTAATACAGAAGGAAGGACGGATGTCTTCCGCTCTCCCACCCAAACAACCTAGCCCTGATGCTGCCCCTAAGAAGTGGGCAGCACCCCTTTACCCCAGTCCAGGTTCAGGCTGCCTGAGCGGGAACGGGTACGGTAACTCGCACCAGGCTGTCACTTCAGGGGACCCCACGTCCAAGGGGGACCCTTGACCCCCGGAGGATTGCCACCGGTTACGGTAGTGGCGGGCCTGGGCCATCACTTTCCTCCAGGCCCATCCTCCAAATCAGCCTCTCCGGAGGCGGCAACGGTTTTCATCCCACAACATATTTACAAGCCCACAAGTTCGTGGGTGCCCTGCATGTTCTCGGGCTTGTTCATGAGTAGTTTCTCATGTGGGTATGGATGGGGGTTAACTGAACAGGGACAACTCCAGTCCCAACGGGGACGGCTCTTCTTCTTTTCTTCGGACGGAATCAGGTAATGATCGGTTGATTAGTTTTTCATTCATTCACATATTTACACATCACCAGGTTGCACCCCTAAATGGCAGTTTCCCTGTACCTAAGCGGGGCCCTGCCTAGGTTGGGACGTGTGGACCTTCGGGGCCCAATGTCAGTAGTTACAAGCGAGGGGACAGAGGAGACAACCGGTTCCTCTTCCCGTATATCGTGTGGGGCAGATGGAGACCTAAGGGGACTAGGTACAGGTGCAGCCCTGGGCACTGGTTCACTGGCGGTTACTTCCGTCTCCTTTTCCTCCACGGGTTGTGGGAACATTATCACCAGAATAATCACCGCGCCGTTCTGCGTAGGCCAGTCCGCTGGGAAGTCACCCATCATTGTGTGAATCACCCCTTTTTCTTTCTCCTCAGTCGGTCTGGGGGCCGGGACTTCAGCTGTTATTCTCAATGGAGGTGGGCACCTCTTCAGGTGGTCTCTGGAAACCGTAGCCGAAGTTTTCCCCTGGTCACGACTAATCTGGTAGGCCTTTTCATTCTCCCATGCAGTGGGTTGTATGACATACAGAGTTTTCTCCCACTGATCATCAAACTTATGAGTTCTTCTCTTCCGTTTTAGCACTACATCCCCAGGTTTAAAGGGACCAGCTGGAGCCCGTCGGTTGAAGCACTGTTCTTGCTGTTCCCGGCTTCGACACAAGTTCTTTTCTACGTACTCCTGGACCTCTCGGTACTGCGCCCTCCGCCGGGTGTCCCAGTCAGCAGTCGAAGGAAGGGCCTCTGGAGCTTCCAAGTCCATTTCCAGGTCCACTGGCAACCGGCCTGGTCGGGCTCTCATCAGATACGCTGGTGTGCATTTGGTAGAGCTACTGGGAATGTTATTGTACATGTCCACCAGGTCAGGTAGCTTTTCTGGCCACAGGTTCCGCTCTTCTAACGGTAGTGTCTTGAGGAGGTTCAGGACCAAGTGGTTTATCTTCTCACACATACCATTGGTCTGGGCATGGTACGGCGTGGTCCGAATCTTTTTGCAGCTGTACAACTGGCAGAACTCTTGAAACACCTCTGCTTCGAAAGCCGGGCCCTGGTCGGTAAGCACCCTCTCCGGGTACCCATGCGGTCGGCAGAAGTAGGCCTGGAATGCTCTAGCTGCGGTACGGCCCGTCAGATCTTTGACTGGGACAACCACCATAAATCTTGAATAATGGTCCACGATTGTCAGGGCGTAGGTGTACCCACTTCGGCTGGGGGTGAGCTTGACGTGGTCCAGGGCGACCAACTCCAGCGGTTGATGGGTAACGATTGGGCGTAAAGGGGCCTTCTGGCTGGCTTCGTCCCTTCTTCTCAACCCACAGGGACCGCACTCTCTGCTCCAGGCCTCTACAGACTCCCGCATACCACTCCAATAGAACCGCTCCCTCAACAGCATCTCCAGCTTCTTCCACCCAAAGTGCCCGGCGCCGTCATGGTAAGCTCGTAGGACTGTGGGCACATTAGCCTGAGGGACCACCAGCTGGTGAACCTTCTCATGGGTCTTTGGGTTAATCAGCTCCCGATACAGTTTCCCTTGGTCTAGGTGCAGCCGGGCCCGTTCTTTCCACAGCCGTTGGGCCTCGGGAGGATCATCAGGATCCATTCCAGCAGAGCCCTGTTCAATCATGGACTTGACCAACTGGACGGCAGGTGCTTGGTCCTGGGCCTCTTGCCATCCCCGACTGGGTAGTGGGTCCAGGTTCACTTGTTGCTGTTGAACATGCAACTTCCCGACTGGTGGTCGGTGGAACGCGGGCAACTCGATTTCCTCGAGGTCATCATCTTCCGGTCCCTCATCCGGCAGATGGGGCATCCGAGATAGCGCGTCCGCGTTGGTGTTTTTGAGGCCAGCTCGGTACTTTATAGTGAAGTCGTAATTGGACAACCTGGCCATCCACCGTTGCTCCAACGCGCCCAGTTTGGCCGTATCCAGATGAGTAAACGGATTATTGTCCGTATAGGCGGTAAATTTGGCGGCTGCGAGGTAGTGGCGCAACCGCTCGGTGATGGCCCACACCAGGGCTTGGAACTGAAGCTTGAAGGAGCTGTAGTTCGCCAGGTTCCTTTCTGTGGGCCGAAGTTTTCTACTGGCGTAGGCGATCACCTTTTTTCTCCCATTCTGGACTTGGGAAAGAACCGCTCCTAAGCCCACATTGCTGGCATCGGTGTAGAGGATGAATGGGAGACTGTAGTCAGATTACGCCAGGATTTCTTCCCCGGTAAGGGCCGTCTTCAGTTGGAGGAAAGATTCTTCATGTTTCTCCTCCCACACCAACGGGTATCCTGGGGACCTGCCGCTTTTGGTCTGTCCCACGAGGAGGTCTTGCATGGGGGCAGCCATCTTCGTGTATCCCTTAATGAAGCGGCGATAATAGCCCACCAGGCCCAGAAACTGTCTCACCTCTCTCACCGTGGTCGGACTCGGCCAGTCTTGGATGGCCGTGATCTTCTCGGGGTCTGGGGCGACACCTTCCGCACCCACCACATGTCCGAGGTACTGCACCTTGGGCTTCAGTAGGTGGCACTTAGAGGGCTTCAGTTTCATCCCATACTTGGCAAGGGATGCGAACACTTCAGCCAGGTGCTCCAGGTGGGCCTCGTATGTCTGGGAGTATACAATCTCGTCATCGAGGAACAGCAGGACGGTTTCAAAATTCAGGTGTCCCAGACAACACTCCATAAGCCATTGGAAAGTTCCGGGGGCGTTACACAGCCCGAACGGCATGCTGTTGAACTCACAGAGTCCCATGGGTGTAGCAAAGGCGGTCTTTTCACGGTCCTCTGGTTCAACGGCTACCTGCCAGTATCCACTGGTGAGATCAAGGGTAGATAAGAAGTTAGCCGTTCTCAGTGCAGCTAGCGACTCTTCAATACGGGGCAACGGATAAGCATCTTTGTGCGTTATTTGGTTGATCTTGCGGTAATCCACGCACATTCTCATAGTGCCATCTTTCTTCTTTACCAGTACCAGTTGGGCTGCCCAGGGACTACAACTATCCCGGATGACCCCCGCCTCCTTCATGTTCCTCAACATGTCCTTGGCGCATTGATAGTGTGCTGGCGGGTGGGTCTATACCTTTCTTTAATGGGTGGATGCATGCCCGTAGGGATGTGGTGTTGGACCCCTTTAATTTTCCCAAAATCTAATGAGTGTTTGCTGAAAACCTGCTCATACTCCTGTACCACCTGGTATACCCCCTCCTTCTGATGTGTGTGGGTGACGTCAGTGCCTACATGCAGCTCTTGGCACCACTCTTCTAACCGCTCAGGGGGTGTATGGTCATTGGCAGGGAGCGTTGAGGCTGGAGCAACGGCTTCTTGGATAATGTTAGGGTCTAGGGTGAGCAGCTTAGCAAGGGTAGCGTAACGGGGAAGCCTGACTTCTTCCTCCCCACAATTCAACACCCTCACAGGCACTCTCCCGATACAGTAAGGCCCGAATCTCACGCTGCACAGCCCTCTGTCGGCCTCCTCCTGCGGTGCCAGCCAACTGCTGCAACAGGCCCAGCACCTCACTCATGCAATGCTCCATCACATTAGTCCCTAAAACTATCTTTGGGTTATGGTCACTGGGGTCATTCATTACCACAATCATCCCTTGGTGCTGCAGCTCGGCCCGTCCTATGGTCATGGCTACTTGTTTGTACCCCACCTGGGTCAGGGGCAATCCGTCGGCCGCTACCAGAGTCAGACTGTCATCCGGGGGGGCGAGTTCGTCCGTCCCCCAATACCGCTGGTACAACATATGGTGGTTACCTGGGATCCAGTGTCCAATAGGGCCATAAGCGGGACGCCGTCCACTGCCAAAGGGATGATGGGGCGAGCTCCAATAAACCGGTCTCGCCAGTCGTGGGGGCCACTAGATTCTACTCCTGAGGATTGGCCCTTGGCCCCAGGGGTTGCCCGTTTAACGGACACTGCCGGGAGTAGTGGCCGGGCTTGCTGAACCTGTAACAAATAGGAGGTCCATACCGTGAGTCAGTAGCCTTTCTCCTTTGCATCCAGGGAACATCTTCCGGGCAGTCGGTGAGCTGAATCTTTCCCGGGGGCTTAGGTCTTGTTGGATGCTGGAGCACGGCGAGGATCTTGGCAAGATCTCCATCCATGCGGCGGACCTGAGCAGCCAGCTCCTCCATCATTCCACCGGGTGTTGCTGGGGCTGGAGGAGGCAGGAGAGGAGGGGTTACCGAGATGGGAGCTGTTTCAGCTGGCCAGGGACCCACCTCAGGAGCGCCTGGTATTGTGGCTTGTAGAGCCTTAATGGCCCGCTCTTTTAGTACTGTAAAGTCCACATTGGGATGCTCCAGGGCCCACAGCCTTAGTTGCGTGCGGTCTTTGGGGGATCCCAGCCCCTGCAGGAATTGCTCTACTAACATCTTATTGCTGTCAGCATCATTAATAGTGTCCACCCGCTTCAGCGTGCGGAGGGCAGTCTGTAGACGCAAGGCATAGTCTCTTATGATATCTGCAGGTCGCTGTCGGCATTGATAAAACTGCATCCGCAGCTCCGCTTCAGTGCGGGTCTCAAAAGCAATTTGGAGTTTTTCAAAAATGGTCGCCACTGAGGCCCGGTCCTCGTCGGTCCAGGTCTCCGTCTCCTGCTCAGCTGCGCCGGTTAGCTGCCCCAGCACTACCGCTGCAAGTTGCCTGTCCGTTAAAGGATACAACTCTAGGACCGGGCTAAGCTTTTTCCGGAACACCTGCAAAGCATCAGGTTTCCCATCGTACTGCGGTAGCCAGGTAGCCCCGGGCACATAGGGCAAGGAGAATGGCATCACCTGGGCTGGCATATTTCCGTCCGCGGGTGCTGCCGCGGCTGCGACCGCCGCCCCTCCAGCGTCTCCGTCGGGCGCAGACATCTTGTTTCCGCACCCCCTTGGTATCTCGTCGACACTCCCTCTTCGGGCGGGGATCTGCTTTTCGCGCCTCCTCTGCTTCGGAGGAGATGCTCGAGCGGGAAAATCTTCGCGCCCAAGATGGCGGAATTCCAAATTTTTCAGCCGGACGCCGCCGGCGGGTACTGCAAGGCGCATCTCTACCGGTAGGTAGAGGGGTAGGATCCTGTTCGTGACGCCAAGTTGTTGCAGGCGACGGGGCGCTGCGCTCGCCAACGCTCGGGTCCGGCGCTGCTGTTGCTGCTCGGTGGCTCGAGCGGTGGGCCGGATCTGGGGAACCGAGCGGCGCTCCTCGCCCATGAGTGAAAAGGGGTGTTTGTTTTGGGAAGTGAGGCCCCGCCTCCAGGCCTGTGAACTCCTCAGTGGGCGGGGCCAACCGCCTGGCTCCACCCCACCTGGTGTGGACATCAGACCCTGGAGGGAGGCAACAAGGATTTGTATTTGGCTAATCTTGTTGTCTGGGGGATGGGGTGTATGTGTGTTCTTACCTGTGACGACCTGGCTAGTCCAGGGCGACACATTATGACTGAAAGGTGGACGCCGTCTCAATATATGTCCATGATCACGTTTACATATGTGACGCCCTGGCAAAGCCAGGTTGTCACAGAAAGAGTTAATCCTCCTTGGTAACCTGATCCCACACCGATGCAGCAGGACAAACCACATCCCCCAGGGTAAGAGAAAAGCAGAGCAGAGGGGAGGGGCTGGAGCAGAGTGTTTGGAGAGACAGACAGAAGAGGAGTCTGGAGTTGTAGCTCCCAGGCTGATAGCAAAAGCGTGCTCCGAGAGGGCCGGGACTGGCTGTAGTGAGGAAGGGGCCAGAGGTAGCCGGAGCAGGGTAGTGTCCCCTCGGTACCTAGGGTGACCCGGATCACTGCAGGGGAGTGGATTCCCCGTTCCCGGCTGAGGAGAAAGAGGAAGAGAGTGGAGAGAAAGGCACCTGGCTGCAGGGAAAGAACAGGAGCTGCTGCACCGTGTGTGGGACACTAACACCCCCGTACCGAAGGCTGCGGACACCAGCAATTCCTAGTTTACCAGTGACTCCGTGTGAAATACTTGTGAGTACGCCCATGCCCTCGGGCACCGCACCGCAGCACTGCGCCCTGCTCCCTGCTTACCCCATCACCGGGCCCCGGGACAACCGACCCCCCCTACCCACGGAGGGGAGAAATAACAACCAAGCTGCTCCCTGTCACCACTCCCGGGATCCCCATAAAGAGCAGCGGTGGTGTCCACAATCACCACAACCGTGGGTGGCGTCACGGACAATCTCCCTTAACAAACCCCCTTTTACTGTGGAGCCTGGGATCACAGACCGGGTCACGCCACCGTGATACCCACAGAAGTGACCCCGTGGCCCGGATCTGAGTACCCCTGATCCCCGGGCGACACATATTTCATAGTTATTTAGTAACAATTGGTATTTTGTATATATGGATGGTTTTTACCTGGTCGGGGCTAATAACAGAGATTTGGACTGACAGTGGCATTTTCCTATATGTCACACATTTGGAAGGGGGTGGGGGGGGGGGTTAGTTCAGTTTATTTTTATTTTCATCTTCCTTCCCTTGTGACTGGCGCTGATATAATGACTCAGCGGTGACCATATTCTCTGTAGAGGCACCGTCAGCGCTTTCTACCCTGTTTCCTCGAAAATAAGACGTACCCTGAAAATAAGCCCTAGTAGGATTTTTGGGAGTTTTTTTGAGTATACTTAAAATATAAGCCGTACTCCAAAAATACACCTTGGTTGTGGTTCCATATTGAATTGTCCAAACATCTAAAAAAAAGTTAAAGAATACAGCAGATGTTTTATCAAAGAAAGCGGACACCCCAAAAGAAAGCAAATATCCCCCCCAAAAAAATACTTGCACTCACCAGACCCCAAACAATTACAGTTGGCAAGTACTGATGGTGGATGGGCTCTCACACAGAGATCTGTGTCCCTGTCAGGTCCCTCACATTCCCGCTGCATTGCACCGCAGAGCTGTGTATACAGTGACAGAGAAGGCAGAGGCAGTAATAAACCGTCTGTGCCTTATGTAGAGATGGATGGATTTCCTCTCCGTTGCTACATGATTGTGTGTAGCTGCGCGGCTCTTTTATTTTTCCACCCATATTGCCGTATAAAGGATAGTTGTTTTTTGTTTTTTTTTTTTTAAACGACTCATAGGTTTTAATTTTACCATAAAATTTACTGGAAATTAAGTAAAAATTCCAAGTGCGGTGAAATGGTGAAAAGATATAATTCCATCATTGTTTTTACTCCGTTCACGATGTGCTGAAAGTGAGCGGTCAGCGTCATCCTCCAGGTCAGTGTGATTACGGCAATATCAGACATTTCTTATCTAAGTGGTGACTAGAGATGAGTGGACCCGTGGACGTTCGGCTTCTGCTGGTCCAGCTTTGTCCAGCTTTGTCCAGATTTGTAAAGATCGGTTCTGGACTTGGACTTGACCTGAACTTTATTTGAAGTCACTGATTGGCAGTTCGGGTCTCCGCCCACATGCAGCCATAAACAGATCACTAACAGGGGAGGGCGGGTTTTTTCAGTTTTATTTCTTGGTGAACAATACATCTGATCACACGAGAGCGGTTTCCATACGTAAAGCTCCCGAACCCAAAACTGAACTTTACTATCTTGGAGAAGTCTGAGTTTTTACCGAACACTGAACTCCAGGTTCACTCATCTCTAGTAGTAAATAAAAATCAGACTTTTGTTAAAAAAAACAAACATAAAAAAATCGTTTTGTGTCTCCATTTTCCGACATTGGAGTTCAGTGACGACCTGTTTTTTGCTTGATGAACTGACATTTTCATTGATACCATTTTAGGTGCAACTTCATTTCATGTAGAAAAATTTTTTACGGCCCAAATGATATCGTCCCTTCATTATTATCTCGATTAATGTTACATATCAGCTCCTCTCCTTCCCATTCAGGTCCTTATAATATCGGATCCTCTCAGTGGTTTTATTCTATAGAAGAGAATTCTCCTGATTGCCCCGTGAAGGATGGATATGGACAGGGACAAGATGGCGGTCAGGATATTACACCTCACCCTAGAGATCCTCTTCCGGCTTACTGGAGAGGTGAGAGATTCTGATGACGTCACATTACATCATTCTTATCTATGGGAATAACAGATGGACAGAACTGGAGAGGTGAGGACTCTGGAAATGTCTGGAGTGAGATTTATTAGTGTGTCTCTCCATAACCAGGATTACACAGTAGTGAAGAAGACCTCTAGTGAGCGCTGTCAGGCCCCTGTGTCGGAGGGATGGGGAAGACCCCTGAGCCCAATCACGGGGCCTCCACCTCACCCCCCGATACATGAGGACATCAATGATCAGAAGATCCTAGAACTCACCTACAAGATGATTGAGCTGCTGACTGGAGAGGTGACACTGCTGGGAATGCTGGAACATTATACAGTAACGCTATGAAGGGATCGGAGGTGATGGTATCATTGTATGTGTCAGGTTCCTATAAGGTGTCAGGACGTCACCGTCTATTTCTCCATGGAGGAGTGGGAGTATTTAGAAGGACACAAAGATCTGTACAAGGACGTCATGATGGAGGTTCCCCAGCCCCTCACATCACCAGGTAATAGACAGGACTAAATACACACAGCCTATAATTATCTGTATGTAAGGAATGAATTCAGTCCCTGTATGTGTCTCCTCCAGTTCTATCCAGTAAGAGGACAACACCAGAGAGATGTCCCCGTCCTCTTCTCCCACAGGACTGTAAACAAGAAGACCCCGATGTTCCTCAGGATCATCAGGTAGATGGAGAGAAGTTGCCATGTAATCTCCCTATGATGTGTAGACGACTGTGAAGGTCTTGTGCTCAGTCTTGTTTTATCCACCAGTTTTATCTATATATATAATTGCCTTATTCTGTTTGTCTGTCTTGCTCCAAAATGACGTCATTACAGTGACAACCGTCGCCACAGCGCGTGCTCTAAAAAGCCTGCGATCAACGGCTCAGCTAAGGCTCCCTACACACGTAACCAGGGTACACATCGGGTTACTAAGCATAGCGCTTTGCTTAGTTACCCGATATTTACCCTGGCTATGTGTGCAGGGAGCCTAACTGAACATGCCGAACTATGGGCCAACAGGACGGCGCCCGACATTTCCCCGTTCGGCTCCGCCCCCCCCTCCGCACTCCGCATGTATACACTGAACACACACACACACTCACCTGTCCCCAGCCATGCAGTCCCCGGCACTGACGTCCTCAGCGCCATAGGCCCGCTCAGCTCCACCCACCCCACACTCCGCCCCCCGCACACATTAGGCAGCTTTCATACTTGCGTTGTGAGGCATCCGTCACAGTGCGTTATGTGACGGATGCGTTGCAAATAGTGAGCTAATAAAGTAACGGATTCCTGTAAAAGAACGTTTTGCGTTTTTGTTTTTTTTTGGTTGTTTGTTATTTTAATGTTTTGCCGGGAAAAGGAGATTTGCGGTTGGGAGGAGAAAGAGAGAGGTGACCGCAAATCCCCTGAGTGACCGCAGTGAGCCGCGCGATCAGCTGTGCTGTCACTCAGGTGACCCGCGGCCACAGCTGCAGTCCTCCACCCGAGAGCTGTGGCCGCGGGTCACCTGAATGAGGACACAGCTGATCCCGCTGCTCACTTCAGTTGCTGCGTGGAGCTGATAGAGAGCGGTCGTGTTCTCTTGCCGCTCCTGTCAGCTTCATGTAGCAGAGCTGAAAGCTTAGTGGGACCTCTGTGGATTACGTCGGACCTGGAGAGGTATTTGGGGGTTTAATAAAGTGGTGAAAGAGGGGTTTTTTTTGTCTTTTATTCCAAATAAAGGATTTTTTCGGGTATATGTGTTTATTTTCTTTAACTTACAGGTTAATCATGGAAGGTATCTCGGGGAGACGCCTGCCATGATTAACTTAGGACTTAGGGGCAGCTATGGGCTGCTGCCATTAACTCCTTATTGCCTCGATTGCCACCGCACCAGGGCAATTCGGGATGAGCCGGGTAGAGTCCCGGGACTGTCGCATCTAATAGATGTGGCAATTCCGAGGAGCTGCTGGCTGATATTGTTAGGCTGGGGGCTCCCCATAACGTGGGGCTCCCCTTCCTGAGAATACCAGCCTTTAGCCGTGTGGCTTTATCTTGGCTGGTATCAAAATTGGGGGGGACTGCACGTCGTTTTTTTTTAATTATTACAGCTGTCACTCAGTGTGGAGGCGGGTCTGACTGCAACCAATCATAGGCGCCGGTGGGCGGGGAAGTAGGGAATACGAGATTGAAAAGCCGCCGGAGCTTTGTGACAGCCGTGCAGCGCCGCGCCCGTGATCGGTGAGTATGAGAGAGGTGGGGAGAGAGACCAGGAGTGATTTTAAACTATTTAGATCGTTCTGCTGAACATGCTGAATAGAACGTAACGGAATTTGTCAGCAGATTCCGCCTCTTAGCGCATAGCGGCGGAATCCGCCGCAATAAACAATCATTAGACACTTTGGTGGATTCCAATGGAATCTGTCAATGTGCGTTATTTTAACGACCCAAAAAACGCTACATGTAGCGTTCCCTCCGCCCTACGCTGCATCAAAATAACGACTCAGCGTCGTCCAGTGGATGCAACGCAGACACTTGCGTTACAGTGCGTCATCAATACAAGTCTATGGAGAATAGCGCAGTGCGTTAACGAACTGCGCTATTCTCCATAGTGGCGGATTGCGCTGAACGCAAGTGTGAAAGCACCCTTACCCCGCAGGATGGGGGCACATGTCAGGATGGTGGCTGCACCATGATGGGGGCACATACCAGCATTGGGCCACATGACAGCATCAGCATATTTTTACTTAACTTTACACTGTTCATGGCCTTCTTTCATTACAAGCCATGGACATCATTAGACTCATCTATTAAAACTGTTCCTTCTGTTGTTTGTCATTTTAAAACCAATAAACAATTATAAGAATACTAAATTAAACCAAACCCATCCAGTCCATTCATTACCTTATTATTCAATCTGCTAACCTACATACACATTCTAGACTACCCGATACGTTAGACCTTCTAGTATGTTTTATACTTGTGTAATGAGAGCGGTGGAGATGGCAGGATTAGAGCTGATCATAGATGGGACTTCTCCATCTGTCTGTGACTTTTACAATATTTGTTTCAGGGGGAAGATCTGGCCCATATTAATACTACAGAGACATATGTGAGGGGTGATGAGCAGAGTAAAGAGGAGATCCCTACAGATAACCGCCCAGGTGAGTAGTGACCTCTCAGTCACCGGCTGTGGCTGCTTTATCAGGATTGTAGTCCGGCCATATCAAATGGTCACCATTCTGCTGCTAGACCACCACATGCTCCTCCACCCAATACTGGCCCCATTATTTTGGGCATTGGACGCCCTTCTGTTGGAGTGAGATCTGTATCATGCAGATCTTACAGGTAGGATCCACCCTATCCCCTGAAATTAGAAAATGTTGACCCTTATCTGCCCAGATCTCTAATCTGCAAAGCCAAATGACAGTGTACGCAGAATGTGCAGACAACTTAGAAAATTATGGGAAGAAGAATCTTATCTGTATGGTGGACCCCTAAGAGAAAGCGGAGGGTAATGATGTTGGTGACCTCCTAGATTCTTAGTTTGGTGCCGTGTTCTCCAGGTGAATAAAGATTGATTGTTCTCAGTGGGAGAAACAAAATAATAATCTTGTAGTTGATGAAGAGACCTCAGTAGTCTGGTAAGCTTGCTTTGTAACATCATTTATATTAATTTTGTTCTCCATTAATAAGTATCATAACTACAAGATTCTTATTGTTTCTCCACTGAGAGTAATGAATCCATCTTCCTAGAATCCCGGCATCTTATTGATGGATCTTCCATCTTTCCCTTCTGATGAATGTGCTGATAGGGGCGTTTATATCCAAAGTTCGGCACAGGGTAACTGTAACATATGAGGGAGGTTAGTTAGTACCAAAGCCGCTCTTATTTCATGGCTTTCCACTGCAGCCAGTTTTCTGCTCCTATCCAGGCCCCATTTCTCCAAACTGACATCTGTCACGTTACATGATAACACCTTTGTAATGCCGAATCTGATCCCAGTGTTTCTGAGATTTTTTTTCTGTGGCATATTCTGCCTTATTTTAGCTGTAATGTTAGATTAATTTCTTTTCCATTTATCTATAAAAAGATACCAGAGATAAACAAACTGTAAATTTTTGTGTGGTTTCTTGCAATGCCAAACATGTGGATAGTAATTGGACCATTGCAAGGCAGAGAAGCATTTGGCTTTGGAATTTTGCTGGATTGGATTATGAAGCCATATCTCTTTTTTATAATCAATAGTCTTTGAGCTACAACCATTGAGGAAACCCTCCATTTCTCCACTGACAAAGTAGCAGTTTTGTTGAATTTTGGCCTACAAAACACTTTTTGATGGCTTATTATTCCAATACACAGGAGGCAAATTGAACAAAGAGGGTTGAACATCATGGTCTACTGGTAGATCCAGCAGGTCCAGTAGGCACAGGTAGTATAGATAAATGCAGCAAGTACAGCTGGCAGAACAGATACTATGATACAGAGACAAGCATAAGACTCCGCAAACAAAATGAGATCTGACAACTAGCCACGTGTCTCAAAGGACAGACCCCATTGCTCAGGCACCTCCCATAGGGGGGGAGTGTGCTTTAAATATCTAGTGTCTCTCAGTCATAGGCTAGGATGCTCCTCCAGGTTAGGGCATGCTGACCCTTAAAGAATACATGCTTGCATTCTCCCAGGAGACCTGTGTGGTGTATGCAGACCCTGGGAGATGGCAATAGGGACCCAGGACATATAAGCCAATGATGGGAAAGGGGGCAGGATAGTAAGGGGATGATGCTAACAGCGTTACAAGTGATTTTAATAAATTTTATCCTTACATTTTTTATATATTATTAAAAATAATGTTTATTCTTGTATTCTTGGCAGACGACTGTACCAGGAGATTAGAGGCACAACTGACATATTCAATTTTTAAATCAGATGACCTTGATATCACACAAGATATAACTGAAGTGAATGCCACTATTCCGGATATACCATCATCCCTTCACAGCAAAGCTCTATCATCTGATTCTTTTAAACAAGTCCTACCTTCTGATTCATCACAGACTATTAACAAAACTAAAAGTCACAAAAGAGGGATTAAAAATCGGAGTCTTCATACAGCTAAGAAAGCATTTTCAACTTCAGAATATCAAAAAATCCATAAAAAAATTCACACAGGGGAGAAGCCTTTTTTATGTTCTGAATGTGGAAAATACTTTAACAAAAGATCACTTCTTGTTAGACACCAGAGAACTCACACAGGGGAGCAGCCATATTCATGTTCAGAATGTGAGAAATGTTTTACCCGAACAGCAGATCTTGTTAGACACCAGAGAACTCACACAGGGGAGCAGCCATATTCATGTTCAGAATGTGAGAAATGTTTTACCCGAACAGCAGATCTTGTTAGACACCAGAATACTCACACAGGGGAGAAGCCATATTCATGTTCAGAATGTGAGAAATGTTTTACCCGAACAGCAGATCTTGTTAGACACCAGAGAACTCACACAGGGGAGCAGCCATATTCATATTCAGAATGTGAGAAATGTTTTACCCAAACAGGAGATCTTGTTAGACACCAGAGAACTCACACAGGGGAGAAGCCATATTCATGTTCAGAATGTGAGAAATGTTTTACCCGAACAGCAGATCTTGTTAGACACCAGAGAACTCACACAGGGGAGAAGCCATATTCATGTTCAGAATGTGAGAAATGTTTTACCCAAACAGGAGATCTTGTTAGACACCAGAGAACTCACACAGGGGAGAAGCCTTTTTTATGTACGGAATGTGGGAGATGTTTTGCAAAAAAATCATCTCTTGTTAGGCACCAGAGAACTCACACAGGGGAGAAGCCATATTCATGTTCAGAATGTGGAAAATGGTTCAACAATAGAACACATCTTGGTACACACCACAGAACTCACATAGGGGAGAAGCCATATTCATGTTCAGAATGTGGGAAATGTTTCAACAGTAGATCACATCTTGTTAGACACGAGAGAACTCACACAGGGGAGCAGCCATATTCATGTTCAGAATGTGGGAAAGGTTTTACCCAAAGTTCAGTTCTTGTTAGTCACCAGAGAACTCACACAGGGGTGAAGCCTTTTTCATGTTCACAATGTGGGAAATGCTTTACCCGAGGATCAGATCTTGTTAGACACCAGAGAACTCACAAAGGGGCGTAGCCTTTTTCATGTTCACAATGTGGGAAATGTTTTGGAAATATATTAAGTCTTGCTAAACACCAAAGAATTCACACAAGAAAGAATTCACCCTTGCCAAATTCAGAATCAAGGAAATATTTTTATAATGTAAACTTTATTGATTTTCAAAAACTATACCAAGACATAACATAGTCAACAAGGAATACCCTTTAGTAATCAAATAACGTGCCATGAACTAATTAATTGCAAACAACAACGCAAGAACAAAGTATATGGCCAAAATATATACATTTTTATTAACGCATATTAAATCATTAAAAATTAATAAAGCATAAAATTGTGGTATAATAGGTATAAGGATCAGACAGACCAAAATGACAACAATTAATAATATACCATTAATAATGTACCATATATCATAATAATAATAATTCAAAATTAAATAAAAATTGATAAATAATAACCATCTCAAAGTGTCAAGTGACAAAAAAAAATGTCTTATATTCTAGGTTCTTTAAAGTAGCCACCTTTTGCTTTGATTACTGCTTTGCACACTCTTGGCATTATCTTGATGAGCTTCAAGAGGTAGTCACCGGAAGTGGTTTTCACTTAACAGGTGTGCTCTGTCAGGTTTAATAAGTGGGATTTCTTGCCTTATAAATGGGGTTGGGACCATCAGCTGTGTTGTGCAGAAGTCTGGTAGATACACACCTGATAGTCCTACTGAATAGACTGTTAGAATTTGTATTATGGCAAGAAAAAAGCAGCTAAGTAAAGAAAAACGAGTGACCATCATTACTTTAAGAAATGAAGCTCAGCCAGTCCGAAAAATAGGGAAAACTTTGAAAGTGTCCCCAAGTGCAGTGGCAAAAACCATCAAATGCTACAAAGAAACTGGTTCACATGAGGACCGCCCCAGGAAAGGAAGACCAAGAGTCACCTCTGCTGCGCAGGATAAATTTATCCGAGTCACCAGCCTTAGAAATCGCAGGTTAACAGCAGCTCAGATTAGAGACCAGGTCAATGCCACACAGCGTTCTAGCAGCAGACACAGCTATAGAACAACTGTTAAGAGGAGACTTTGTGCAGCAGGCCTTCATGGTAAAATAGCTGCTAGGAAACCTCTGCTAAGGACAGGCAACAAGCAGAAGAGAGTTGTTTGGGCTAAAGAACACAAGGAATGGACATTAGACCAGTGGAAATCTGTGCTTTGGTCTGATGAGTCCAAATTTGAGATCTTTGGATCCAACCACCGTGTCTTTGTGTGACGCAGAAAAGGTGAACAGATGGACTCTACATGCCTGGATCCCACCGTGAAGCATGGAGGAGGAGGTGTGATGGTGTGGGGGTGCTTTGCTGGTGACACTGTTGGGGATTTATTCAAAATTGAAGGCATACTGAACCAGCATGGCTACCACAGCATCTTGCAGTGGCATGCTATTCCATCCGGTTTGTGCTTAGTTAGACCATCATTTATTTTTCAACAGGACAATGACCCCAAACACACCTCCAGGCTGTGTAACGGCTATTCGACTAAGAAGGAGAATGATGGGGTGCTACGCCAGATGACCTGGCCTCCACCTAATCGAGATGGTCTGGGGTGAGCTGGACTGCAGAGTGAAGGCAAAAGGGCCAACAAGTGCTAATCATCTCTGGGAACTCCTTCAAGACTGTTGGAAGCCCATTTCCGGTGACTACCTCTTGAAGCTCATCAAGATAATGCCAAGAGTGTGCAAAGCAGTAATCAAAGAGGTGGCTACTTTGAAGAACCTAGAATATAAGACATACTTTCAGTTGTTTCACACTTTTTTGTTAAGTATTTCATTACACATGAGTTAATTCATAATTTTGATGCCTTCAATGTGAATCTACAATTTTCAGAGTCATGAAAATAAAGAAAACTCTTTGAATGAGGTGTGTCTAAACTTTTGGTCTGTACTTTATGTGCAAAAAAAAAATCGCAAAGTATAGATATTGCACTGACTCAAAAGATCAAAAATAAAAAGTGCAAAGTGCTATATCTCCCATGTGAATTAAATAAAATCTAGACTGACTAGTATAAAACAAGCCCAGAAATATATATACAAAGTGCTATTTGCACTAATCCATAACCCATCCATGCACATATATTCTGACTGCAGAGGGGATTAGGGAAAATAGCACTTTGCACTTTGTATTTATATTTCTGGGCTTGTCTTATACTAGTCAGTCTATATCTAAGTTAATTCACACGGGATATATAGCACTTTGCACTTTTTTATTTTTCCCTTTCGCCCATGACAGCACCACCTGAGAGGTTCCGCCTACATCAGGAGAGACCGAAAACCCACTGCTAAAAAGGCGGTACCTCTCCTCCACATCAGTTTGGTTTCCTGTCCTGATGGGATAACCCATGGAATCTCCCAGGTCTGACCCGCTGTGGAAGTTTGGTTTCTTACCAAAAGCCGGCATTCGGGCCTGGCTGCACCTCCCCAGGGCTTCGGCTGTCTGTGGTGGTGGGGCGCGGGCCTGGAGCGGGAGCTCGGCTCTGTGTTGCCCCAGGCTATGTGATCCTCACACGGAGCCCGCGAGACTGGCGCCCTGCTGACGGAACGTGGGGGTGAAGAGGAAGTGATGCGTCACCCGGACGTTCATCACCTGTGCAAGGTGTTCCAAGATGGCGGCGCCCAGCAAACTGATTTTGGGCGGGAAATTTGAACCAGGGAGGTATGAGGAGTCACCATCGCTACATTCTGGTGAGTATGACTTCTCCCCTATTCAGGATGGAAGACAACTCTCCACCAGAGCAGGATGTGCTGGAACAGCATACAGATTCCCAGGGCAGCGAGGAGAGCGCTACTCCGGCAGGGCTAGTCCCTCCAATCCGGCAAATCGACATTCCGGGGGGTCTGTGAAATCCAAATTTGGAAGTCATAAACTGCCTCCGAAACCGGTACCAGATCCGCCATCTTTGGGGGTGAGTGTCTGCTGCAGCATTTCATTATTTAAAAGTCTCCACCCCCTATGTTCCCTTCTTTCAGGAGGTACCTCTAAGAGGAATCATAGGAATTGTGGGGTTTACAAGGACAGTCTATCCTCAGATTACCAAGGGGGCGTTGTCCCACCTGTATCAAAGAGTTCTGTTTTATTTAGATCATAATGTTGAAATTACATACAAAATTAAACAACATGACCAAATCCTGACATGTTTCGGACCCTAGAACATGGTCCTTATTCTTAGGTAACATGGACAAAAATGTATGCAGATCCTATAAGAAGAAACCTGAACATGTCTCAGGGAATCAGTGTCCAAGTGAAGACATCTGTTGTAGACTGATTTGTTCATTTAAGACAAGACAGAAAAAAAAGAGGCTGCTGGGTGTTGTGGTGCGCCTGTAACCCTGGCTGTATGCTGGGTGTTGTGGTGCACCTGTAACCCTGGCTGTATGCTGGGTGTTGTGGTGTGCACCTGTAACCCTGGCTATATTGGCAGGCTTGGACTGTTGTAGCACTTGTGTTTCTCAGTTCTGGTCCAGACTGGGCTGTGTGGATCAGGTGGTTACTGTCCTCTGCTGACTGAGGAAGGGGGGTGCTCGGCCAAAACAATCTCAAGGCAAATCACAGGCACTGTTAATACATCATGTTCCCACAAAGAGCTTAGTATACAATTTTGACACTCTAGATTTGATCAAAAACACATAGTTTATAATGATATCATTCCAGATGTTGTCAAGTGTAAATAACCGAATCCCTCAGCACCAGAAGGACTGCTTCTATTGTTCTCTGTTGTCAGCCATTATAAACAACTGTTATTGGTATAGAAAGGCTGCAACTATTATCCCTTGTCAATCTTTACAAGTCATAGAATAACTGTTATATTGTGGAAGAACTACTGCTTTTATTCTCTGTTGTCAGCTATTACTAACCTAGAAAAGGCTGTTATAATATGGGGGTACCACATCCACTATTCTCTATTGTCAACCTTAACAGGCTAGGAAAGAAGCTATAGTAATATGGAAACTAACGTCTATTGTTCTCTATTATCAGCCATACAAGCTGCACAAAAAAAAAATAAAATAAAAAGGGTAATATTAGTAGAAGGAAACTGCATCTATTACTCTTCCCTGGTTTTTGGTTTGTGTACGGAAGCACCAAGCCTCAAGGCTGAGTTGAGAGATATTATCCGTGCTGAAGTCAGGGATTCCATAGGCTGCCTCTCTGTCAGCACCGGAAACACATAAACAATCCACTAGGAATGATGGGGGAAATTCAGGTAAATCAGGCGGCTCTGAACGGGGTTCCAGAAAATTTTAACCTGCCTCTTCCTCAGCCTTGGACTCCTCATCTTCCTCAGACGTGGACGGCAGACTATGCTTCCCATCCTCTGAGGTGACACCCCTAGTGAAAGCTGTCCACTCCACTATGGGGCTGGTGGATGATAAAGATCCTGAATCCACACAAGACCTCATGTTGGAAGCCTGGAATGCAGGTCCGTGGTACCTGGAAGGCTGCAGCAGGAGCTCTTCGCCCGGCGGTGGCAGGTCCATAATGGTCTGGGTCCAACAATTAGAAGCCTAACTTAAGGGTAACGTGTCTAGTAAGGACATTATTTCCTCAATTCCACGTATACAGGGGCAGCAGACGTCTAGCGGATGCTTCCATCGACTCGCTCAAATTATCTGCAAAGGTAGCAGCTTTTTCCAATTCAGCCAGAAGGGCCCTCTAGTTGAAATGCTGGAAGGGAGACGTACAGTCCAGGAACAGACTATGCAGGATACCATGTGTAGGAGACTTTTTGTTTGGATCACAGCTGGATGACCTTCTGTCCAAAGCGGCAAACAATAAACAAGTATTTCCAGCTGTACAAACTCCATTCCCTCGTAGCCGTCCGTTTCGGAGGAAGCAATTTTCCATAAGGAGCCTCCCAGAGACCAGAACTCCTGCAAGGATAGACGGAAGAGGTCCTCAGGATTATGTTTGATCCATCATCCTCTACTAAGCCACAAGGCCCTCAATGACGCCACCATCCCAGTGGGGCTGGGGAAGGCTCTCCCTCTTCCTTCCTGCATGGGAAACTGTTTCCTCCAGCCCGTGGATTCTACATATCATTGCAAAAGGGCTGACATTACAACTGAAGTCGCCCCCTCGGGGGTATTTTATTGTAACATCTATATGACAGGGAGATAAAAGAATAGTGATCTCCATCCTAGAGTACTTAGGGTGGATCTGTGTCGCCCTGGGCAAGCCAGGGGACACAGGTCACAACACCACCACACCCCACACTCCAGGTAGGCACATCACAGCTAACCACAAATCCTTGTTGCCTTCCTCCAGAGGTTGATGATGCACACCAGGGGGTGGGCCAGGTGGTTGGCTCCGCCCACCGAGGAGCTCACAACACTGGAGGCAAGAAGTAACCAGGCAGTCCAGCTAGGGACATGAAAGAGTGAACAGCAGATAGCCCCGGGCAGGGGAAGAGTGAAGTCTAGCTGAGGGCTAGAGTAAACAGAGAAGTGAAAGTGGTGAAAGTAGAGAAGTGTAAAGGAGAGAAGCCAGTAAAGTGACAGAAGGAAAGAAAGCCTGAGAGCCCAGCTTTGTGTAGGGCCAGAACAGCAAGGTCAGCGACGGCGGTGACTGTCCGGAGGGGGACCGTTTGGAAGTTCCTGGAAGGACCCCGTTGGCTGTGTGCCCGGTGGTCTGGAGCAGTGTTCCGAAGGACAGTCAGCACCAGGGCAGGGGCCTCTCGGACCCCGGCAAGGCTAGGAGTCGCCAAATTTGCCAAATCCGTCAGTGACGGGGACGCAGATCCCCCAACAACCAAGTCCCGATTGACGGCAACAGCCCGACCATTACCGGGGAGACACCGCCACCGCCAGGGCACAAGTTTCCCCAGGGCCAGCGCCTGCGGGCAAAGTGTAGAGCTCCTCCGGCCCAGATTGCAGTCGGGGAGCGGGTAACCGGAGGGAATCCACCGCTACCATCAGACAACACAGGTGCAAGGAAGAGGGACATCACCGTCACCTACCGGGAGTGCAGGTGCAGCCGTCTGTGGGACCGTCCTACCAGCCGTTGGTTTACCGTACAGACTGTGTCCGTGTGTCAGGCTGAGTGAGTACCATAGTGCCGCAAGGCACAGCGCTGCCCCCGCGTCCCTGCGCCCTCCAGGCCCTACACTTCACATCTCATCACCGGGCTCCGGGATCACCAACCCCTACCCACGGAGGGGCAACACAACACCTGGCTGCTCTGCATCACCATCCCCGGGACCCCCACACTGAGCAGCGGTGGTGCAATCACCACAACCGTGGGTGGCGTCACGAACTATAACAATCCCCACACCCAACAAACACCCCCTTTCACTCACGGGCGAGGAGTGTCGCTCGAGACACCCCGGGATCCGGCCCACGGCTCGAGCCACCAGGAGCAACTGCCGGACCCGAGCAGAAGGGGTGAGCGCGGTGTGCTGACACCCTCCTCCCCGCCCGCGACAGATCATAAATCAGGAAAAATCTAGAACACAAACCTCAACAGTGTCGGTCTTTCTTGGGGCTGATCCTGGATTCAGTCGCTCAGAAGTCTTTTCTCCCGGATGAGCAGATACTCAGGTCACAATCCCTGGTCACCTTGGCGATTGAAAAACCAGTCATGACCCTCAGACAGGCTATGTCTCTTGTGGGGACCCTCAGATCCTGCATCCCCACGGTTCCTTGGGCTCAGATAGATATGAGATCCCTTCAGATGGAAGTCCTGGCCTGACCGCAACAGTCAGGAGGCTTTTTGGATATGAGAATCTGCTTGGATCCAAAGGTGTTGCTTTCTCTGTCCTGGTGGCAGGACTTAACTCTATTGTCCGCAGGGGTGTCCGGGTGTCCCAACATCACGGATATCATCACAACAGATGCAGGTCACTTAGACTGGGGAGCTTACCTGAGAGCTCACCTGTTACAAGGACTATGGGACGATCATGTGAGGACTCAGTCCTCAAACTTCAGTGAACTAACTGCAATAAAATCAGCCAGGGATCATCCCATGACAATAAATGCAATGCCGATCCCCTGGTCACAGGGTCTTCTATATGCCTTTCCACCCCTGGTTCTTCTTCCGGCGGTGCGCAGGAAGGTTCGGGAAGACAAGGCCCTCATTATCCTCATAGCTCACTTCTGGCCAAAAAGTGCCTGGTTCTGTTGGCTCCAAAGACTGGCAATATCAGACCCTTGGATGCTGCCGGACAGGACAGACCTACTAGTCCAGGGACCAATGTGCCAACCCAAGGCTCCTACCCTCCACTTGACAGTGTGGCATTTGAAAGGCGGCTGCTCCTAGCACAGGGATTCTCCTGAGAATTTAGTAAAACTCTCCTTAAAAGTAGGAAGCCGGACTTCCGGTTCCTGTCCTGGCTGAGGTGGAAGCATAGAGGAGAAGCTCCTGCCACCCCTCACAGAAACCGACTAAAAACAGACCCCCCGGACGAGCCACCAAACAGAGAGCAGCACAGGAGGTTACCTAAAGCAGACAGCTATGGAACGGTACCTCCTGAGAAGTGCTGGGAGCGGTGAGTCAGCCTGGAGAAGCTTTGATATGGACAGGGGAGAAGATAAGATAATGGCGCCGAGCCTGATGGGGGAGGAGCCTGAACGCATGGTGCGAGACTCAGAAAAGCAAACACAGAGCTGGAAGGGGAGAGATAAGGGAGATATGAGCGAGGAGACAGGAGATAAGGAAGATATGAGCAAGGAGTCACAGGAGGACACAGCAGGAGAGAGGTGGATGCAGGGGACTGATGACAGTGGATCGCAATGGGAGGATGAAGGGGATATGGAGGCAGAGGGGAGAGAAGATGCAGACAAAGCAGGGCAGCTCAGAGACACAGCAGTGTTGGAGGATGAAACTGACAAACAGCACAGGGAGATTAATCCCACTCAGACTCACAGGAAGTCAAATGCAAGAATTCATAGTACCCCTTCCAAAGGAAACAAAAAGCAGCTTACTACACCAACATCACAAGCCTGCAAGCTATTGGGGGATGGAGGTGGTGGCCCAGTCCAGACAAAGAGAACTAAGAAAACAGCACCACCTGCAGGCCAAGACAAGTACACACAAAAGCTTAATGTGGACTATAAAAAACTGGCTGAAGAAGTGACATCACACTTGTCAAAAGAGGTTAAAGTGGCTATTGAGGCAGCCATACAAACATCATTAGCTAATATGCAAAAACAGATAAATGCCCATGCCTCTAGACTGGCAGAATCAGAGCAGAGAATATCTGACTCCGAGGAGACAATACTGGCTATGCAAGCACAAATAGCAGCTCTAGCAAAATCTAATGAATACTTGAAGGATAAAGAGGACGATTTGGAAAACAGATCTAGACGAAACAACCTACGTATAGTCGGGTTGCCAGAGTCTGTGTCGATTGGACAGTTGGATACTATATGCGAGTTGGAGCTACCGCAGGCCCTGGGCATAAAGGCGAAATTCAGAGTTGAAAGAGCCCACAGAGTGGGTCCACTGAGACACCAGGAGGCGAATAAGGGAGAGGGCCAAAACTCAAACAAGAATACCCCGATAAGAGCCAGGCAGGTGATTGTCAAATACCTTGATTATAAGCATAAGGAGGAAATATTGAGGGCCTTTAGAGAACGAAAGCGTCCACTACAATATCAAGGCAACAGACTGCTAATTTTTGGGGATTATTCAGCGGAAGTATCCAGAAGGAGAAAAGAATTTACCAAAATTTGCTCATTTCTGTACAACAAAAAAGTAAAGTGCCAGCTATCATACCCTGCTACACTGAAAGTTAGAAACCCCAATGGCTCGTTTGTATACTACAAGGACTACAAAGAAGCAGAAAACATTCTCATGGCAGAGCTCAACAAGACTAGGTCAGAAAGGCAAGAAAAAGGAGCTAGTGGAGAAGGGAATAATAGAAGAGGATCCCCCACAAGCTCAGGAAGAGATGTGGGACGTCTTGGGGGACAAAAGCAAGTCGAGACCAGGGAGGAAAGGAGGCCAAGCCCGGGTCGACAGCATAATTCTCGCCTGGAACACAGGAACCAACCCTTGGAGAGAAACCATGATACCTGAACTGGAACTCGCTCATTGTTTTTCCTTTTTTTGCCTGTTTTTTTTTTTTTCTCTTCCCAAACAGGGAGAGGCGTTGAGGAGGATGCATTACGGAGAGAGGGTTGGGGAGGTGAGAGGAGGAGGGGGAAGGGAGAAAAGAGAGGAAAACATCCCAAAGTCTGGGTCCTCTTCCCCCCCCCTCTCCTCTTTTTTTTTTTTGTTCTTCTTCTTTCTTTCTCCATCTTCTCTCCCCTTGGTCTTTTTTTCTTTTTTTCTTTTTCTCCTTTGTCCAGGAACATCATCCAAATTCAAATGAAGTGGGCCTGTTCTGGGCGGACTGATGGCTACCTGGAGTCAGAGATAAGTAGGACTGGAGAATCTTGCTGAGGTTTTGACATACTGTGCTAATTTTTGCATAATTTTCAAAGGCTTATTCCAGTTAGTCCGGGGATAGAACATATATTTTTTGGGGGGTGATTAGGGAGCTACATATTTTGGCTAGGAATAGGGGAGCTCACCAACGTGGCGGGAAGCGCCGTGGATTTCTCGGAAGGGAAAATATGTTTTACAGTTACATGCTTTTTGTTGTATTTGTTATATTTGCAAGGTGGGGAAAGGGAGTGTCGATTTTGTGGTACCAACTGTGATTCTAGTGTCGAACATCTCGTCTTCCTTGATGCAGGGGCCCATAGGGGAGGGAGTAGTAAAAGCAGAATACACAGGTTAACATGATACAGATAACTACGTGGAATGTTAAAGGGCTGAGATCACCTAACAAACGAGCAATGATATTGAGACATCTGAAAAGACTAAAGACAGACATTGCCTTATTACAGGAAACCCACTTGGGGGGGGAGGACTTTTTCCGCATGAAGAAACATTGGGTGGGCACCGTTTACGGGGCAGCGGCACAAGGTAGAAAAGCGGGCACTATGATTCTAATAAATAAACAATTCAGTCATGAGGTAGTGGCACATGAGGCAGATGACCATGGAAGGTGGCAGCACTTAACAATCGTTAGTCCAGCGGGTAAACTCAGTATTTATAATGTCTATGGCCCAAATTCACAACAAATCACATTTCATGATGACATAAAGGCCACCATATTAGCAGATGGGGAGGCTAACATTATAGTGGGAGGCGATTTTAACACCGTCCCAGACTCAGCTGAAGATAGGAGGAGGGGCGAGGAGGGGACAGCTAATGTGGGCAGGAGTTTAGACAATAGGGATGTAACATTAGAAGACGTAGGACTGAAAGACATCTGGAGACTAACTCACCCACATGACAGAGAGTATACACACTTCTCTCACCCTCATGATAGCTGGTCACGTATTGATCAGTTCTGGATCTCGCAGGATTTACTGAGTGGAACGCAAGATTGTGTGATAGAGAATATGGTGATCTCTGATCATAGTCCGGTGAGATTGGGCATTAGAGAGAAATTCAGGAGAGGTACCGATATCATATGGAGATTCCCATCGTTCCTTCTCAGGCAAGATAATTTCCATAAGGTGCTACAGGAGTGGTGGGGAGAATTCGCAGAGGACAATAAGGAACATAGAGAGTCCCCAGTGATATTTTGGGAAACGGCAAAAGCGGTCCTAAGGGGCCGTCTGGTGGGGTACGCAGCCATGATCAAACGGAAAACCAATGAGAATTATAATTTCCATAGTGAAGCAGTACGGGTAGCATATACAAATTATGTGACAAATAGATCTCCCATGACAAAAGGCAGATGGCTGGAGGCAAAAGAGGGATTTGACGAATGGGCCAAAAAAAAGGAACAACTATTCTGGTCGCACAAGGAGGTTGACTTACATAGGTTTGGCAACAAGGCGGGAAGGATGTTGGCCAATCTGGCAAGGGGCAGCAGAAAGATGACAGTGATCTCTAAACTGAAAACAAAGGGGGGAGAGGTGACTACGGATCCTAAGGACATTAATAAACTGTTGGGAGATTACTATAGAAAACTATATGGGTCAGGGAATAACGACATGACTGATGAGGCAGAGTGGCTAAGACAAGCCCAAATGCCTAGCTTGACGGAGGAAGATTTGAGTGCCTTAAACGCAGATATCACAGTAGAGGAGGTGACGAGAACAATTGGGGAGCTTAACACCAACAAGGCACCGGGACCTGACGGTTTCAATAGTGAATTCTATAAGGCTCTGAAGGATCTGATCTCGCCGGATCTAACCTCAGTCTTTAATGCTTTCCTGGGAGGGGCGGAAATACCCAAAAATTCCAACATAGCATATATTAAATTACTCCCCAAGGGAACCAAGGACCTGGATGATCCCTCTAGTTATAGACCTATATCGCTCATAAATCAGGATTTAAAAATTATGTCCAAGATCATGGCTAATAGACTGGCCGAGATCTTACCTAGGATCATTACGAATCACCAGGTGGGGTTTATTAAGGGGAGAAATGCCGTTACCAATATCCGAAAGACAATTCTAGTGGTAGACGCGGTTAGACTGGGTCTCACTGAGGAAGGGGCTAGACCTGCCCTAGTTACACTTGACGCAGAAAAAGCGTTTGATAATGTAAATTGGGGGTGGTTAGACAGGGTAATGGAGGCCATAGGGATTGTAGGCAAGATGAGACTTTACATTAGAAACCTTTATGCCAACTCGGGAGCTAGGGTACACACTCCGGGCTTTCTATCAGACGTGTTCCCTTTGATGAAGGGAACAAGACAGGGCTGCCCATTATCTCCTCTTTTATTCAACCTGGCAATCGAGCCGTTGTCAAGAATACTACAGGGACAAAATAGCTTTAAAGGAATCAAGATAAGGGGTTCAGAAGTAAAGACAGCGCTTTTTGCTGATGACATCATACTTTATATGGGGGACCCCGGTGCGGATTTGCCACAGACTCTTGCCTTGATTGAAAAATTTGGCTCATTCTCCGGTTTCAAACTGAACAAAAAAAAAATGCGAGATCATGTTCCTAAAGGGGCATCATGGGACAATGGGGGGACAAATAAGGGATGGCTGTCTATGTGGAATTCCTATAGCACAATCTTCAATTAAATACCTGGGAGTGCATATAGGAAGATCGGTGGAAACAATCTATAACTTGAATTATGGACCGCTAATCAGGAAAATTACAGTTCAATTAAAGGGATGGAAAGGTCTGCCACTTCCATTACTGGCAAGATGCCACCTGATAAAAATGATGAGCTTTCCTAGGCTGCTGTATCCCTTCCAAACAATCCCGCTATTGCTAAAACTAAAGGATGTGAATAATCTCAACTCCGCGTATACAGAATTTCTGTGGAGGGGAAGGAAACCCAGAATAAAGCTGCGTACGCTGATGAAGTCAGCAGAGGAGGGAGGTCTAAACTTTCCAGATGTCCAAGGGTATAATCTTGTATGTATCATGAGGCATGTAATTGATTGGGTGAGAGGAACGAGTAGGCACTCAGATCATGCGATGGAAACTAAATATGCGTCACCGTGGGATCTGACGTCCATTCTGCACTCCCCACTATCCAGGGTTGAAGGGCATATAAGGAACTCAATTATATTCCGAGACACCATGCTAACATGGAAGTCGGTAAGGAAAAAACTGGGGCTCTCATGGAAAGTGTCCAAGTACTTGAACCCCTGGGCATTCCCAAATTTTCCCCTGGGACGAGAAAACAAGCTATTTACTATATGGAAAGAGAGGGGAGTCAGGAGAATGATAGATGTTATGAATGTGGAGGACAGGAGGTGGATGACAGGTCGGGAAGTGTTGGATAAGTACAACCTTAATAGCTCACATGTCATCCAGTATGAACAATTGAAACATGGAATAATAGGAGACCTGGGTGTGGTTGGAAGAGAGCTGAACAGAAGTTCGATTGATGAGTTACTGGAATGTGATGTAACAAGTATAAATGTCTCTAAAATTTATCGATCGCTAAGGGGGGTGCTTATCTCACGGGAGGATAGTCGGACTTTAAAAGCGTGGGGGAAACAATTGGGAAGGGAAGAAGTGGTGGATGATATACTGAGAGGATGGGTACAAGTGCGGAAACATATTACCAATGAGAGATGGAGAGACACTCAATTCAGAATTCTACATAGGGCCATTATAGGTTTCAACATACCAGGTAGGGATAGGTGGTGTCCTAAGTGTCAAAAAGAGAAAACGGATATGCTGCATGGGCTATGGGAATGTGAGACAATCGCTAGGTTCTGGAACCAAGTCAGACTATTTGCCCAGTCAACATGGGGAATTTTCAGCAAACTAGACTTAATGGTGTGGATTTTCCACTCCTTTTGAGGGAGGAGTAGGAGGAGGACCGAGCACGCAGGAAAAGAGGAAATACGCAATAACGCATGACATAGCCATGATAGCTAAGCGTTGCATCTTAAAACACTGGATTCAAAGGGAGGGCCCATCCATAAAGGAGGTTGTGGGCGAACTACACAACCTTCTGAAGTGGGAAAAACTAGAAGCGGAGAGGGATAAAGATGGGTTGACAGCCAAGTTTTTTGTGAGATGGAGACATTTTATTGAAAGCCAATTCACACAGGGAGAAATAATTAACCTGATGGCACCTTTTGTTCACTCGGAGTGGTATATCCTGAGCGATATCCAGGACAGCCTGGGTAAACTGAGAATCACCTAGGAGGGGGCTCTGGCGGGAGGGGGAGACGAGACGGTTGGGAATACCAAGACACGCTAGCAAAATTGAAATCATTCAGGGACGACACAGAGATTTAACGAATTGTATTGCATATGTTATATTATATTTCATTACCTATGTTTTGGTTTAATGTTACTGTATACTATCTTAAATCGAACAGCAACATGGAACTCCAAATTGGGGTATCACCCACCTCTATGTCACATTTTGTCAGACGAATGTTCTTCTTTTGCAATGATACTTGTCATGTTTTTACAAATTTGAAAAATCAATAAAAAACGTTTTGGAAAAAAAAAAAGTAGGAAGCCGGTCGCCACTGGTATTTAGAGAAGGGTCTGGTGAAAAATCCAGCAAGTTTCCTGGGCACAGATCGGGGGTCCCCCTCTCTTCCAGGCCATCCTGGAAATCCTTCAGTAAGGGTTGGATTGAACTTATCCACTAGCACCTTGAAGGTACAAGATTTGGCCCTAGGAGCCCTCTATAAACATAACCTCAGAGAATAGATGGATTAGCAGGTTCATTAAATCCTGTGCTAGAGCAACTCCTGTCCCTTCTCCTCGCATGCTGTCACGGCCGGGCGGTCGGGCCGACCCAGGAGGTGGATCCACTGGACCGAACTCTTAAGATGGTGGTAGGGAGTCCGGCAGCTGAAGCACTGATGGGCAGCAGAACAGTCCGTGCAAGTGAAGGCAGCGGAGGAGTCCCTGGGACCACGGTGTCACAGATGGTAGTCCTGGTGACGTAGCTCAGGTTCGGAAGCCGAGATGATATCAGGCGGGGTCCGGAACCTCAGGAGCGAGATGACGGGTCACCGCAGGGATCCGAGATGGTACGGACTGTCAGATGGCAGACGGACAGTGTGCGGGGTTCAGGATACGGCAGACGGGATGGCGAGGCAGGTACGGCTCTACAAAGAGAGATAGGTGAGTACAGGCACATAAACACCAAGAGACCTGACTCCTAGCTCAGGGAACACGAAGATCAGGCCCCGCCCCCTTGGACACTAACCCCCTTTATACCCAGTACCTGTTCAACCTCATTTCCTGTTAATGGACGCTGGCCCTTTAAGAAAGGGTCAGTGACCGCGCGCGCGCCCTAACGCGCATGCGCGCCGCCCGGGTGCCAGAAGCCAGGGAAGGAGGCTGAGGGGAGGACGCAGGGGAGCCGGCCAGGTCCTGGGAAGCCGTCGGGCGCCGGGATCGGGGACCAGGGGGCCTGGGACGGACGGAATCCGGGGGCTGAGGAGCGGGCAGCGTGGCAGGTGAGCCGGGGAGCGGGGGTGAGGACCCGGGGAGCGTGACAGTACCCCCCCCCCACGCCCCCCACCCCGCAACCGGGACATGAAGGCACGGATAAGAGGAGTGCCCACGTTCTCCCTGGGCTCCCAAGACCTATCCTCAGGACCATACCCCTCCCAGTCCACCAGGAAGAACTGCCGACCTCGTACGGTCTTCATGGCCACGATATCCCTTACCGCATAGATGTCGTCATCGGCAATAGGTGGAGGGGCCGGACTGGCAGCATTGGAGAAGGGACCAAGGACAACCGGCTTGAGCAGGGAGACGTGGAATGAGTTGGGTATCCTCATCGTGGCCGGGAGCTGTAGCTTGTAGGAAACCTCATTGATCTTGCTGAGGACTTTAAACGGCCCAATGTAGCGAGGACCCAGCTTGTATGACGGTATCTTCAGGCGGACGTACTGGGAAGCAAGCCAGACGAGGTCTCCAGGAGAGAAACACGGAGGGTCTAGACGCCTTTTGTCAGCGTGTTTCTTCATCCGCTGGGAAGCGCGTCCAAGGGACGCCTTGACAGAGTCCCAAATGGTAGCGAAGTCACGGGCTACAGTATCAGCCGCAGGGACATCCGAAGAAGGGGATATAGGCAATGGAACGGAGGGCTGAAGTCCGTAAACGACATGGAAGGGAGATTTGGAGGACGACTCACTGATGTGGTGGTTATGTGAGAACTCAGCCCAAGGCAGAAGCGTGGACCAGTCGTCGTGATGGGTGTTGACATAGTGACGTAAGAAGGATGTCAAGATTTGATTGACCCTCTCCACTTGGCCATTAGACTGAGGATGGTATGCGGAAGAAAAGTCCAGAGTTACTCCCAGGTGTTTGCAGAGCGCCCTCCAGAAGCGGGAGGTGAACTGAGTTCCTCTGTCGGACACGATGTGGGATGGAAAGCCATGCAAGCGGAAGATGTGATGGATATAGGCTTCCGCGAGTTCCTGAGCAGAGGGCAGTCCAGCCATGGGGATGAAGTGGGCCATTTTGGAGAACCGGTCCACCACGACCCATATGACTGTGTGTCCAGAGGATAATGGCAAGTCCGTAATAAAGTCCATCGCAATGTGTTGCCAGGGAACTGAGGGTATCGGTAGAGGCAGAAGACGGCCATAGGGCAGGTGTTTGGGCGTCTTGTTCCTGGCACAAGAGGAGCAGGCAGAGACAAAGGCGGCGACGTCAGTGCGAAGGGATGGCCACCAGTAATGGCGTACAATCGCACCCCATGTTCTCTTCTGGCCTGCATGGCCGGCTGTTTTTGAGGCATGACCCCAGTGTAACACTTTTTGCCTGTCGGTCTCCGAGACATAGGTCTTCCCGGGTGGTATTTGGGCCAGAGTGACGGGAGCCACCGGAACAATCTTGCTAGGAGGGATGATAGGTTGGGTAGTCTCTTCCTCCTGCTCCATGGACATGAGGGACCTAGACAAGGCATCGGCGCGTACATTCCTGTCCGCGGGTCGGAAGTGGAGCTGGAAGTCAAACCTGGCAAAGAATAAGGACCACCTGGCTTGCCGCGGGTTCAGTCGCTGAGCGGACCGCAGGTATTCCAGGTTCTTGTGGTCCGTGTAGATGGTCACGGGGTACACTGCTCCTTCCAGGAGGTAGCGCCACTCCTCCAGAGCTAGTTTGACCGCCAATAATTCTCGGTCACCGATGGTGTAATTCCGTTCTGGTGCTGAGAAGCTCTTAGAAAAGAAACCGCAAGTCACCATCTTCCCGGAGGAGGATTTTTGCATGAGCACTGCTCCGGCTCCTGAGGAGGAGGCATCCACCTCCAAGGTGAACTGGCGGTTTAACTCCGGTCGGTGGAGTACAGGAGAGGAGGCGAAAGCTCGCTTCAAAGAGCAAAACGCGGCGTCGGCCGCAGGTGACCAGTCCTTTGGTTTAGCCTCCTTTTTGGTCAAAGCGGAGAGAGGGGCAGTCAGGGCGGAGAAGTGCGGGATAAACTGGCGGTAGTAGTTGGCGAATCCCAGGAACCGTTGGATTGCCTTCAGTCCAGAAGGAGGAGGCCAGTTGAGTATGGAGGAGACCTTCTTTGGATCCATCTGCAACCCAGTACCCGAGATGATGTATCCCAGGAAAGGGAGAGAAGACTGCTCAAAGACGCACTTCTCATATTTGGCGTAGAGACGATTCTCTCTCAGTCTTTGTAGGACCAGCTTTACGTTCTCTCTGTGGGTCTGGAGGTCCGGAGAGAAGACAAGGATGTCATCCAGATAAACTACTACACAGAGGTAGAGGAGGTCCCGGAATATGTCGTTCACCAGTTCTTGGAATACGGCAGGAGCGTTACACAGACCGAAGGGCATCACGCAGTATTCGTAGTGCCCATCGCGAGTATTAAATGCGGTCTTCCATTCGTCCCCAGAGCGGATACGAACTAGGTTGTAGGCACCCCGAAGATCCAGTTTGGTGAACACACGGGCTCCTCTGAGCCGGTCGAACAATTCGGGGATGAGCGGTAGGGGGTACTTGTTTTTTATGGTGATCTGATTCAAGCCCCGGTAGTCAATGCATGGGCGTAGGTCACCCTCTTTCTTCTTAACGAAGAAGAAGCCTGCTCCCGCAGGAGAGGAGGATCTCCGGATGAATCCCTTTGCCAGGCTTTCCGTGATGTATGTGGACATGGCCCTGGTTTCCGCTGGAGACAACGGATATATCCGTCCTCGAGGTGGTGTTGTTCCTGGGAGCAGGTCGATGGCGCAATCGTAGGGACGGTGTGGCGGCAGTACCTCAGACTCCTTCTTGTCAAAAACGTCCGCGAAGGACCAATAGGCCGAGGGCAGTTCCGGTAGGTTCTCTGGAGCCGGGGGACGTCGGATTGGTTGTAGGGACTTTAGACATCTCTCGTGACAGGCAGAGCCCCAACGAGTGATTTCGCCAGTACCCCAGCTGACTGATGGTTCGTGCGTCCGCAACCAAGGAAGTCCCAGCAGGATTTGATGGGACATGTGTGGAAGGACGTAGAGAGCGATGTTCTCGGTGTGCAGAGCACCTATACGCAATTCCACCGGCTTGGTGATCCAGGAGATGGTATCAGAGAGGGGTCTCCCATCCACCGAGGCAATCATTAGGGGCTTATCGAGTGGAGTAACAGGCAGCTGGTACTTGTCCACCGTGGCCTGCTGGATAAAATTGCCTGCTGCTCCGGAGTCGAGGTATGCCTCAGCCGTGAAGCGCGTCTCTCCTGTTGACACTTGTACCGTCCACATAACTGGGTCTGAGAGAGTCCCAGCACCTAGGGTGGCCTCTCCTACCAACCCTAGGCTTTGGAGTTTCCCGGCCTTTCCGGACAGGAGCGTAAGAGATGTGTGCCCTCTCCGCAGTAAAAGCAGAGGCCTTTGGCGAGCCGCTCTGCTCTACGTTGGTCAGACTGTCGTACTCGGTCAACCTGCATGGGCTCGTGGACAGGAACCCCAGCTGTTGAAGAGTGAGGCACAGAGGACTTCTGTGGAGGAGGGGAGTGCCGTACTGCACGTCTCTCACGATACAGCTCTTTGGAGCGTTCCTGGAAACGAATGTCCACTCGAGTGGCTAGGGCAATCAGGGCATCTAGGGTGGAGGGCACGTCACGACCCGCCAACTCATCCTTGATGCGACTCGAGAGTCCTTCCCAGAAGGCGGCTGTCAGGGCCTCATTATTCCACCCGAGTTCAGAAGCCAAAGTACGGAAACGGATGGCATATTGACCCACCGTCAGTGTTCCTTGACGTAGGCGGAGGAGGGATGAAGCAGACGCAGAGGCGCGTCCCGGCTCGTCGAAGGTGCTGCGAAAGGCCTGCAGGAACTCTTGAAGGTTCTTGGTCATGGGGTCCTCCTTCTCCCACAAGGGGTTCATCCACGCCAGCGCCTCGCCCTCCAGATGAGACATTATAAAGGCGACCTTGGCTTGGTCAGAGGCGAACAGATGTGGCAGCTGCGTGAAATGAAGGGAACACTGGTTTATGAAGCCCCTGCAGGTCTTGGGATCTCCAGCATAACGAGGTGGTGACGCCAAACGGAGACGGGAAGCATCTGAAGAGGCTGCCACTGGTGCGGGAGCCATGGCTTGCATAGCTGGGGACCTGGGTGCCGCAGGCGTCATTGATGCTTGTAACGTGTACAGGCGGGTGTCCACGGAGGTCATAAATTGCAACATGCGGGTCTGGACTTCATGCTGACGTCGGAGTTCCTCTTGCAAGGCCGCTAGTGCTGCAGCGGGATCCATGGCCTGATCTTACTGTCACGGCCGGGCGGTCGGGCCGACCCAGGAGGTGGATCCACTGGACCGAACTCTTAAGATGGTGGTAGGGAGTCCGGCAGCTGAAGCACTGATGGGCAGCAGAACAGTCCGTGCAAGTGAAGGCAGCGGAGGAGTCCCTGGGACCACGGTGTCACAGATGGTAGTCCTGGTGACGTAGCTCAGGTTCGGAAGCCGAGATGATATCAGGCGGGGTCCGGAACCTCAGGAGCGAGATGACGGGTCACCGCAGGGATCCGAGATGGTACGGACTGTCAGATGGCAGACGGACAGTGTGCGGGGTTCAGGATACGGCAGACGGGATGGCGAGGCAGGTACGGCTCTACAAAGAGAGATAGGTGAGTACAGGCACATAAACACCAAGAGACCTGACTCCTAGCTCAGGGAACACGAAGATCAGGCCCCGCCCCCTTGGACACTAACCCCCTTTATACCCAGTACCTGTTCAACCTCATTTCCTGTTAATGGACGCTGGCCCTTTAAGAAAGGGTCAGTGACCGCGCGCGCGCCCTAACGCGCATGCGCGCCGCCCGGGTGCCAGAAGCCAGGGAAGGAGGCTGAGGGGAGGACGCAGGGGAGCCGGCCAGGTCCTGGGAAGCCGTCGGGCGCCGGGATCGGGGACCAGGGGGCCTGGGACGGACGGAATCCGGGGGCTGAGGAGCGGGCAGCGTGGCAGGTGAGCCGGGGTGAGGACCCGGGGAGCGTGACACATGCCTCCCTGGGATTAAATCTTGTCCTTGATGCCCTTATAGACACCCCATTGAGCCCCTTTCAGATGTTCCCTCCAAGACCCTGAAGGTGGTACTACTCATTGCTTGACGTCTGCTAGACGGGTGGGTGACCTACAGGCGCTCTCCATTGTCCATCCATATACCCAAATTTTGGTCGATAAGGTGGTATTGCGTACAGATCCCTCATAGCCTAAAGTGGTCAAGCCCTTCACAGGTCCCAGGAATTCATACTGCCTTCCATTGTGACCCTTCTTCCAATGACAAAGTGGACAGGCTCCATAGCTTGGATGTGAGACTTGCTCTTATAACCTACTTAGATAGGACCAGGGAATCTCAGGCCCTGTTTTTGTTACTTTACAGCCCCCGGACTTTCCCTAGAACGTATCTACAAGCACCTTGGCTAGGTGGGCCCGGGATGCTATGTTGCTGACCTACTCAGCTAAGGGGGTGCCAGTTCCCCTGCAGATTAGGGCCTTTCCACTGGGTTATTTTCTACTACTTGGGCTGAGCGGGCAGAGGTGTCTATTGATCATATATGCAGGGCTGCCACTTGGTCCTCTTCCTCTACCTTTTTCTGTCACTATAGACTTGACTTGTCCTCCACGGCCGACCCTTCTTGGTAGACGGGTATTACAGACGGTGGTCCCTCCCTAAGGTGATTGGTCTCTAGAATCTCTCAGGTGGTGCTGTCATGGGCGAAAGGGAAAAATCTTAATTACTTACCGGTAATGGGATTTTCAGAAGCCCATGACAGCACCCTTAGTTCCCCCCTATTCACTGGTTATGGTCACCCTTCGAGGAGTGTTAGAGTTAATGGTGTATTCCTTTGGTGGTGGTGTGTTTAACATTTTTGTTTGTGTTTTGTTGGTCCTCTCTGGCTCCGTAAACCTACTGATGTGGAGGAGAGGTACCACCTTTTTATCAGTGGGTTTCCTGTCCTGATGTGGGCGGAACCTATCTCTCAGGTGGTGCTTTCATGGGCTTCTGAAAATCCCATTACCGGTAAGTAATTAAGATTTTTTGTAAGCTGTCATTTGCTCGTGTCTTGGTGATTTGATAATTCAGTGACGGTGTTTGTTCCCCCCTCAGAGGTTGTATGGGTTTTATAAGTGGCCGCATTCACTTTGATATTGTCATGATTAAGAGCAGTCATCTGTGTGATACGCATAGATGGACAGGGTGTCCTTTTTTTCACAATCATGCTTTTTCACTGTCTTTAATAAAGTTTCTTTTAATTAAGCTGTTGCTGGATTTCCTCTCTTCTATGGGGTTTTATAGACACTGCCATCACTAATCTAGGACTTACTGGCAGCAGTGGGCTGCTATTAACTCCTTATTACCCCGATTACCACCACACCAGGGCAATCGGGATGATCCTAGTAAAGTGTCGGCACTATCGCATCTATAGGATGCGGCGATATGGGAGGCTGCAGGCTGATATTTTTAGGCTGGGGGGGCAGCCTAATAACCATAGGCCTCCCCAGTCTGAGAATACCAGTCCCAGTTGTGAGGCTTTATCTTGGCTGGGTATCAAAATTGAGGGGACTGCACGCTGTTATTTAATTTACTGTACAATATAGAACCAACCACTGGCGTCTGGTTACAGTCAGATGCGTCCTCATGCTGAATGACAGCTGTCTGACTGCAACCAATCACAGGTACTAGTGAGCGGGGGAAGCCGTGAATATGTATGAGCCTAATGAGCGGCCCAGGAAGAAGAAGAATGAGAGGCCGCGGGAGCAGTGTGACAGCCGCGACGGTGATCGGGGAGTATGACGTGATTGCTCCTACCCCTTTGTGCCAGATTCTGGTTCCAATAGACTTTATATGGGGACCAGCCTCTGACCAGACACCAAGGATCATTCCCCCACTGACCCGGAGTCAGCGGGGGATTGATCTGCCAGTCCTCTGAAACGCAGGGACAAAACGCAGAAAGAAGTGACATGCTGCTTTTTTCTTCAACAAAAACTGCAAGGAAAAAAAGCAACGTGCGCACACCCTGTCTGAATTCTAATAGACTTTGCTGGGGAAGGCAATGCATGCAGTTTTGGGTAACAAGCTGCACCCAAAAACATTGTGTGCGCACAGGGTCTAAATTGGAATTGCTGCTAGTCAACTTGCCAGACCTGTCAAAGTGGCCGCTGTGTAATGTGTGGCAGACGGACAGGAGGTATGAGAACGGCCTCTGACCGCACCACAGCCTTAGCTTTTCATTTTATTACCTGGCATAATGTTACTCACTAGTGATTGATGGGCCCTGACAGAAGTTATGAAGCATTGAACGACCACCCTATTACATGGAATACATTACAAGCTGCAGTCAGACACCTTTTAGCTATATGATGATTATGGCAGCATGTACATCAGTGTGAATAGATAAAATAACCACTTTAAAGGGAAAAAAACCATACATAGCAAAGTTTGTAATAGTGAGTTGAAAGAAAAAAAACATCTGCAAAGGGCGCCCTGCAACTAAAGGTCTTGTCCTGATTCACTCTTTTTTTTTTTCCCCTTTGATCCCATGTGTAACACAAGAACAAGAAACTTTACTACCACTACACGAGTTCAGAAGTGTCTTCATCAAGACATTGATCTCTTCCAGCCAATCACTGACCTCAGCAACTCGTTCCAGCTACGTCGGATGAGCCATGGAGATCTGTGATTGGCTGCAGCAATGTTGATGTGATGTCACATAAAAACAGCATAGAACATTACAGCAGTGAAGATGATGCTCAATCTGGTTTGGGACTGTAAGGGTATGTGCACAGTCAGTGTTTGCAACGTTTTGGAAGTAGCGTGTTTTTCCGCGTCCAGAATGCTGTGTTGTGCAGTACAAGCACAGTCGATGGATTTATAGAAATCTCCTGCCCACTGTGCTTCTTTTCTCTGCTCCATAAATTGATATGAGGTGTGGCTTTCTGAGCCGCAGCATGTCAATTTCTGTTGCTGTGACCCGAGTGTTCTCCACAGGGAGAAAAAAAGCAAAAATTGGTAGCGTGCCAAACCCTGATCGTAGACACGGGCTGCTGCGTTCTGCTGCAGAGCAAACTCGCATTTCCACAGGCGGGCTGACACTGCATCAGCTGCTGTACATGCAACCTAAGAGCTTAGATTGTAGTCTTCTACATCACTTACCCTATGTGAAAATAATTAATGTCAACACTTTCAAGTCTAGTACTACTAATAGTATACTAATACATGACAGACTGAACAGGAGTCAACAGTGTGATGCAGCAGCAAAAAAGACAAACAATTGTGGAATATATTAACAGAAGCACAGAGTCCAGATCACATGAAGTAATTATGTCGCGGGCGGGGAGGAGGCCGCCGCCGCTGCGCTCTCGCTGGCGCTCGGGTCCGGCGCTGCTGCTTGCTGCGGGGCTGCTCGGTGGCGCGAGCGGTGGGCCGGATCCGGGGACTCGAGCGGCTCTCCTCGCCCGTGAGTGAAAGGGGTGGTTTTGGGTTTGGGGAGTTGGTCCGTGACGCCACCCACGGTTTGTGGTGAGGTTGGGGCACCACCGCTGCTCTGGACGGAGATCCCGGGAGCGATGACAGGGAGCAGCCGAGATGTTTCTTTCCCCTCCGTGGGTAGGGACATTTGGTGGTCCCGGGGCCCGGTGAGGTGACGGGGGAGGCAGGGTTGGGGAGGTGCAGGGTCGCGGGGGCAGCGCGGTGTCAGATGGCACGGTGGTACTCACTCAGCCAAGAATGGATACAGAGTCTCCGGTAAAACAAATGGACGGGTCCCGCAGCCGGCTGCTGTGGTTACTCCCGGACGGTTGGTGGTGGCTGCCTTTCCCTGCACCTGTTGTGTATCTTCGGTCCCGATTGGCTTCCCACCGGTAACCTGCTCCCCAGCTTGGATAGGTGCCGGAAAAGCCCCTTTTGCCCACAGGCTCTGGCCCTGGGAATTCTAGCTGTGGCGGTAGCTGTATTTCCCTTTCTCGGTTTGCACGGTTGCCTTCAATCGGGTCTTTGCTGCTAGGAAACCCCGGAGGTTCCAGTCGCTAACGGATTTGACCGGTATAACGGCGACTCCAAGCCTGGTCGGGGTCCGTAGGCCCTGCCGGTTTGTGCTGGCTTCTCTTCGCTCCCCGGTTCGGTACTGGCGGGCCACCGCCCATCCCTGGTCCTACGTATCCGCGTCGATCGGCCTCTCCTGCAGACGGCCACCACCGTCTGCCAACCTTGCTCTTGGTGCCCGGGCCACGTACCCGGACACGATCAGATTGCTCCTCAACTACTACTTCCCTCCTCCTTCACTCTCCTTAACTGTTCTGACTTCCTTTCCCGCCTCCAGGACTGTGAACTCCTCGGTGGGTGGGGCCAACCGCCTGGCTCCACCCCACCTGGTGTGGACATCAGCCCTTGGAGGGAGGCAACAAGGATTTGTGTGTGACTGATCTGCCTATCTCGGGGTGTGGGGTGTGTTGTTGTAGTCCCTGTGACGACCTGGCTAGGCCAGGGCGCCACATTCCCCCTTGGTTAAATGCAGACCGTCCGCGGGCTGCCCGTCCACCACCGGTTTTATTTTGTAATACTGTAAAAAGATAGAAAAAGCATAAAACATTAAACACAAGCATTTACTTTTATGGATCTTCCCTTAACGGGAGGCACGGTTCTTTTAACGTTACAACACATTTTATTAACAGTCGGCTTCCGCTCTCTCCCGCCCAAACAACCTGGCCCTGATGCTGCCCCTAAGAAGTGGGCAGCACCCCTTGACCCCAGTCCATATCCAGGCTGCCCGAGCGGGTACGGTATTTCATACCCTACGGTCACTGCAGGGGACCCCACGTCCATGGGGGACCCCTGACCCCCGGAGGATCGCCACCAGTTGCGGTAGTGGCGGGCCTGGGCCATCCCTTTCCTCCAGGCCCATCCTCCAAAACAGCCTCTCCGGAGGCGGCAACGGAATCATGCCAATTATTTAAATTCCACAAGTTTGTGGTTGCCCTGCAAGTTCTCGGGCGTGTCCGTAAGTAGTTCCTTACGCACGATGCAAAGGGTCCTTTCGGGGTCAAACTTGCCGGCAACAGCCGGTTCAATCACTGTCGATAATCAGGTTACATTTCGGTTGATTCGTTCATTCATTTACTCATTTATACAATCAGTGGACTGCACCCCTAAATGTCGGTTTCCCTGTACCTAAGCGGGGACCTACCTAGGTTGGAACGTGTGGACCTACAGGGCCCCGTGTCAGTGACACTAAGCGAGGGGACAGAGGAGACAACCAGTTCCTCTTCCCGTACATCGTGTGGGGCAGACAGAGGCATAGGGGAGCTGAGTACAGGTGCATCCCTGGGCACTGGTTCATCATCAGCTACTTCCATCTCTTTTTCCTCCACGGGTTGTGGGAACAGTATCACTGGAAGAATCACTGCGCCATTCTGCGTAGGCCAATCTGCCGGGAAATCGCCCATCATGGTGTGGATTACCCCTTTTTCTTTCTCCTCAGCCAGTCTGGGAACCGGAGCTTCAGTTGCTACCCTCAATGGTGGTGGGCACCTCTTCAGGTGGTCCCTGGAAACCGTGGCCAAGGTCTTCCCCTGGTCACGACTGATTTGGTAGGCCTTCCCATTCTCCCATTCGGTGGGTTGGATAACATACGGGGTCTTCTCCCATTGATCATTCAGCTTATGGGTTCTCCTCTTTCGCTTCAGCACTAGATCCCCAGGCTGGAAGGGGCCTGCAGGAGCCTTCCTGTTGAATCACTGCTCCTGCTGCTCTCGACTCCGGCACAAGTTCTTTTCCACGTATTCTTGAACCTGTCGGTACTGCGCCCTTCGCCAAGCGTCCCACCTAGCAGTCTAAGGGAGGGCTTCCAGACCCATTTCCAGGTCCACTGGCAGCCGACCGGGCCGAGCTCTCATCAGGTACGCTGGTGTGCACTTCGTAGAGCTGGAAGGGATGTTGTTGTACATATCGACCAGGTCAGGTAGGTTTTCTGGCCACAGGTTCCGCTCCTCCAGCGGTAATGTCTTGAGGAGGCCCAGGACCAGGTGGTTCATCTTTTCACACATGCCATTGGTCTTGGCATGGTAAGGCGTGGTCCGAATTTTCTTGCAGCCGTACAACTGGCAGAATTCCTGAAACACCTCCGCGTCAAAAGCCGGGCCCCAGTCGGTAAGCACCCTCTCCGGGTACCTGTGCAGTCGACAGAAATAAGCCTGGAATGCTCTAGCGGCGGTACGGCCGGTCAAGTCCTTGACTGGGACAACCACCATGAATCTTGAATAGTGGTCTACAATGGTCAGAGCGTAGGTATACCCACTTCGGCTAGGGGTGAGCTTCACGTGGTCGAGGGCAACCAGCTCCAGCGGCTGATGCGTAATGATTGGGCGCAGCGGGGCTTTCTGGCTGGCCTCGTCCCTTCTTCTCAGTACACAGGGACCACATTCTCGGCACCAGGCCTCCATAGACTCCCGCATCCCACTCCAATAGAACCGCTTCCTCAACAGCATCTCTAGCTTCTTCCACCCAAAGTGCCCGGCACCGTCATGGTATGCCTGCAGGACAGTGAGCACGTTAGTCTGGGGAATCACCAGCTGGCGAACCTTCTCGTGGGTCTTCGGGTTGATCAATTCCCAATACAGCTTTCCCTGGTGCAAGTACAGCCGGGCTCGTTCATTCCACAGTCATTGGGCCTCGGCGGGGGCAGCAGGGTCTATCCCGGCGGAGCCCTGTTCCACCAGGGTCTTGACCAAGTGGACGGCAGGCGCCCGATCCTGGGCTTCCTGCCACCCTTGGCTAGGCAGCGGATCTAAGTTCACCTGTTGTTGATGGACATGTAACCTGGCGGCTGGTGGAACGCAGGCAACTCGATCTCTTCGAGGTCATCATCATCCGGCCCTTCTCCCAACAGGTGGGGCATCCGGGAGAGTGCGTCTGCATTAGCATTCTTACGGCCGGCTCGGTACTTGATGGTGAAATCATAATTAGCTAACCTGGCCACCCACCGCTGCTCCAATGCACCAAGCTTAGCTGTATCCAGATGGGTTAGCGGGTTGTTGTCCGTATAAGTGGTGAACTTGGCCGCTGCTAGGTAATGGCGGAATCGCTCGGTGATGGCCCACACCAGTGCTAAGAGCTCAAGCTTGAAAGAGCTGTAGTTCTCAGGATTCCTTTCCGTAGGTCGGAGTTTCCTGCTAGCATAAGCGATCACCTTCTCTCTTCCGTCCTGGATCTGGGACAAGACCGCTCCCAAGCCTACATTACTGGCATCGGTGTAGAGGATGAATAGGAGACTGTAGTCTGGGTACGCCAGGATTTCTTCCCCAGTCAAAGCCGTCTTCAGCTGACGGAAGGACTCTTCATGCTTTTCCTCCCACACCAACGGGGTTCCAGGGGACTTGCCACCCTTGGTCTGTCCCACGAGGAGGTCTTGCATGGGGGCAGCCATTTTCGTGTATCCCTTAATGAAGCGGCAATAGTAGCCCACCAGACCCAGGAACGGTCTCACTTCTCTCACCGTGGTCGGCCTCGGCCAGTCTTGAATGGCAGTAATCTTTTCGGGGTCTGGGGCGACGCCTTCCGCACCCACCACATGTCCGAGGTACTGCACCCTGGGCTTCAGGAGATGACACTTTGAGGGCTTCAATTTCATCCCATACTTGGCGAGGGACGCAAACACCTCAGCTAGGTGCTCCAGGTGGGCTTCATACGTCTGTGAGTACACAATTACATCGTCCAGGTACAACAAGACGGTCTCAAAATTCAGATGTCCCAAACAGCATTCCATCAGCCGTTGGAAGGTTCCAAGGGCATTGGACAGCCCGAACGGCATGCTGTTGAACTCAGAGTCCCATGGGGGTAGCGAAGGCGGTCTTCTCACGGCCACCTGCCAGTACTCACTGTTGAGGTCAAGGGTAGAGAAGTAGTTAGCGGTTCTCAGCGCGGCCAGGGACTCCTCAATACGGGGCACAGGGTAGTCATCCTTATGCGTTATCTGGTTAATCTTTCGGTAATCCACACACATCCTCATGGTGCCATCCTTCTTCTTGACCAGCACCAACGGGGCGGCCCAGGGACTACAGCTATCCCTAATAACTCCCGCCTCCTTCATGTTCCTCAACATGTCTTTGGCGCATTGGTAGTGTGCAGGGGAAATAGGTCTATATCTCTCTTTAATAGGGGGATGTTCACCGGTGGGGATGTGGTGTTGGACCCTTTTGATCCGTCCAAAATCTAATGAATGTTTGCTGAAAACTCGCTCATACTCCTGTACCACCCTGTATACCCCTTCTTTGTGATGTGTAGGGGTATCATCAGTGCCTACGTGTAACTCTTGACACCACTCATCTAACCGCCCCGGGGATGGGTGAGGACTGGCAGTAGGCGGTGAGGTCGGAGGAACGGCCTCCTGGATGGTGTGGGGGTCTAGAGTGAGCAACTTGGCGAGGGTAGCGTACCGGGAAAGCCTCACCTCCTCCTCCCCACAGTTTAACACCCTTACGGGCACCCCTTTCTTGACGTCCACCACCCCTCGGGCGGCCATTACTGCGGGCCAGTGTTCAGAGGGCATGGGCTCTACCATGGCGGGGTAGTCTCGCCCCTGGGGACCTACCGCTGCCCTACACCAAATCATCTCGCTCCTGGGAGGCACAATCAAAGGGGCCGCGTCCATCACTCTCACTCCCCCAATCTCTCCTGCTGTTGAGTTCATTTGCTGCCGATACATCAAGGCCCGGATCTCACGCTGCACAGCCCTCTGTCAGCCTCCCGCTGCGGTGGCAGCTAGATTCCGCAGTAGGGTCAACACCTCACTCATGCAGTGCTCCATCACATTAGTCCCTAGCACTACCTTCGGGTTATTATCGCTGGGCTCATTCATTATCACAATCATTCCCTGGTGCTGCAGTTCAGCCCGTCCTACGGTCATGGCCACTTGTTTGTACCCCACTTGGGTCAAGGGGAGTCCATCGGCTGCGACCAATGTCATGCTACTGTCTGGAGGGGCAAGTTCATCAGTTCCCCAATACCGCTGATACAGTGTGTAGGGTATCATAGTTACCTGGGATCCAGTGTCCAGGAGTGCCATCAGCGGGACGCCGTCCACGGCCAGGGGGATGATGGGCCGGGCCCCAATGTACCGGTCCCGCCAGTCGGGGGGGGCCACTGGGTTCTACTCCTGAGGATTGGCCCGTGGGCCCAGGGGTTGCTCGCTTAACGGACACCGTCGGGAGTAGTGGCCGGGCTTGCTGCACCTGTAACAAATTGGAGGTCCCTACCATGAGTCATTGGCCCTTCTCCTCTGCATCCAGAGGACGTCCTCTGGGCTGTCGGCGAGCTGCATCCTCCCCGGGGGCTGGGATCTTGTCGGAGGCTGGAGTGCGGCGAGGATCTTGGCGAGGTCTCCATCCATGCGACGGACCTGGGCAGCCAGCTTCTCCATCATTCCGCCAGGGGTTGCAGGCGCCGAGGGGGCGGGGAGAGAAAGGGCTACCACGATGGGAGCCTTCTCAGCTGGCCATGGGGCCGCTTCAGGTACGTCAGATGCTGTGGGTTGCAAAGCTTTGATGGCCCGTTCCTTCAGCACGGCGAAGTCCACGTTGGGGTGTTCTAGGGCCCACAGCCGGAGCTGCTTGCGGTCCTCCGGGGATCCCATCCCCTGTACGAACTGCTCGACTAACATTTTGTTACTGTCCGCATCATTAATGGTATCCACCCGCTTCAGTGTGCGGAGGGCGGTTTGCAGGCGCAAGTCTCTAATATTATCTGCAGGCCGCTGTCGGCATTGATAAAACTGCATCCGCAGCTCGGCTTCGGTGCGGGTCTCGAAGGCAATCTGCAGCTTTTCGAAGATGGTGGCCACAGAGGACCGGTCCCCCTCAGCTCAGGTCTCCGCCTCCTGCTCAGCCGGTTAGCTGCCCCAGCACTACCGCTGCACGTTGCTCATCGGTCAGGGGGTACAATTCTAGGCCCGGGTTAAGCTGCTTCCGGAAGACCTGTAAAGCATCAGGTTTCCCGTCGTACTGCGGCAACCAGGTAGCTCCGGGCACATAGGGCAAGGAGAACGGCATCACCTGAGCAATGGCAGGGGCCGCAACCTCCCCTGCTCGTGCGGCCGGAGCACGGCCAGGCCCATTCTCATTCGCGGGCGCAGCTGCGGCTGCGACCGCCGCTCCTCCAGCGGCCTCGTCGGGCGCAGACCTCTTGTTTCCGCCCCCCCTTGGTCTTTTTTTCAGCACCTCCTCTTCAGGGTCGGAGCTTCGGTTTTCGCGCCTCCACTGCTCCAGAAGACGCTCGAGCTGGAAAATCTTCGCACCCAAGATGGCGGCTTCTGAAATTTTTCGGCCGGACACCGCCGGCGGGACCCAAGGCGCACTTCTACCAGCCGGTAGAACGGTAAGATCCTGTTCGTCACGCCAAGTTGTCGCGGGCGGGGAGGAGGCCGCCGCCACTGCGCTCTCGCTAACGCTCAGGTCCGGCGCTGCTGCTTGCTGCTGGCTGCTCGGTGGCGCGATCCCGGGAGCGATGACAGGGAGCAGCCGAGATGTTTGTTTCCCCTCCGTGGGTAGGGGGATTTGGTGGTCCCGGGGCCCTGTGAGGTGACGGGGGAGGCAGGGTTGGGGAGGTGCAGGGGCGCGGGGGCAGCGCGGTGCCAGATGGCACGGTGGTACTCACTCAGCCAAGAATGGATACAGAGTCTCCGGTAAAACAAATGGCTGGATGGACGGGTCCCGCAGCCGGCTGCTGTGGTTACTCCCGGACGGTTGGTGGTGGCTGCCTTTCCCTGCACCTGTTGTGTATCTTCGGTCCCGATGGCTTCCCACCGGTAACCCGCTCCCCAGCTTGGATACGTGCCGGAGGAGCCCCTTTTGCCCGCAGGCTCTGGCCCTGGGAATTCTAGCTGTGGCGGTAGCTGTATTTCCCTTTCTTGGTTTGCACGGTTGCCTTCAATCGGGTCTTTGCTGCTAGGAAACCCCGGAGGTTCCAGTCGCTAACGGATTTGACCAGTTTAACGGCGACTCCAAGCCTGGTCGGGGTCCGTAGGCCCTGCCGGTTTGTGCTGGCTTCTCTTCGCTCCCCGGTTAGGTACCGGCGGGCCACCGACAATCCCCGGTCCTACGTATCCGCGTCGATCGGCCTCTCCTGCAGACGCCCACCACCGTCTGCCAACCTTGCTCTTGGTGCCCGGGCCATGTACCCGGACACGGTCAGATTGCTCCTCAACTACTACTTCCCTCCTTCTTCACTCTCCTTAACTGTTCTGACTTCCTTACCCGCCTCCAGGACTGTGAACTCCTCAGTGGGTGGGGCCAACCGCCTGGCTCCATCCCACCTGGTGTGGACATCAGCCCTTGGAGGGAGGCAACAAGGATTTGTGTGTGACTGATGTGCCTATCTCGGGGTGTGGGGTGTGTTGTTGTAGTCCCTGTGACGACCTGGCTAGGCCAGGGCACCACAATTATCACTCTCTACTCTTTGGTCAGACCTCATCTGCAATTCTGCGCACCACGTATTAAAAAATACCTAAAAAAATTGGAGCAAGTTCAGAGAAGAGCAACCAGAAAGATGAATGTCTACAAACCATGTCCTATGCGGAACGGTTACAGAATTTGGGAATGTTTACCTTGCAAATATTAAAACGGAGGAAACTTAATACCTCTCTACAAATATCTCAAGGGCTTTCACACTGTAGCGAGGTCAGCCCTATTCTCATAGGCACAAGAAAAGACTAAAAGCAATGGGCTGAAACTGATTGGGAGAAGTCACAGGATAGATATTAGCCCACTACGATTTAGCTTTTTGATATAGAGCAGTAGAAATCCCAGTGGGCAGAAGGATCCGGTCCTTTATGCCACTAACTCTTGTATTAAAACACTCATTAGGACCTGGTCGCTGTGCACATACAAACTAAGAGTCTTACTACCAAGGCACAGGTTTATGTCTTGATCGGCTTTATTTAGGCCTAGGAAGCTCCACACATGAGCACGCTGGATACTGGCAAAGCCCAATGTGGAGCATGAGAAAGTTTAGCAGATCGGGGTGTAGGGAGAAGAGACCAGACCCAGGACAGGTGTGTGACAGGACCCCCTCAAAGGGACTCTCCCAAAAGAGTTCATAACTGCGCCATTGGGAGCCATGGTCTTGGTTTTCTGTCAGGGGCTCACAAAGTGAGATAATGGAAGCTGTAGGCAGACAGGAGACTGAAAGCTGTGGACGGACATGTAGCAGATATCCTGGAAAACCTGGGACGAGTAGCAGAGGCACTACCAGTCACAGGCATACAGCAGAAGTCGTGAAGACTGCAGACAGGCTGCAGAGGTACTGACACCCACAGGCAGACAGGTAACTGAGGTATTGGAAGCCGCAGACGTCCTGGAGACCTCAGCAGGTAGCTGAGGTACTGGAAGCCACAGATAGTCTGGAGATGTTCTTGAGACTGCAGACAGGTCGCTGTGCACACACAAACTAATAGTCTTAATACCAGGACACAGGGGTGTATCTTGGTAGCCTGATATATATAAATTTATGTACATGTACCTCTATGCAATGCTCACAATACAGTGTGATGAAGCACAGGCAGAATAGTCTGTTATTATCAGCACAACACAGCTTAACGTCTGATAAATTTCGGGTCAGAGCAAATGCCTCCGGATAAACAAGCAAGCAAAGCTCCTTGTCAGCGAACAGTCTTTCAAAGAATAGTCTTCCTTCAATTCGTCCTCTTCCTATCCGTTTGTCCCTAACTGACTATTAGTACACCGATTGGTCTCAGGTCAGTTGCTACTCACAGAAGTCTTTCACCCAAGATGGCGTCGGTCTCCCTCAGACTGCTTGTGATTCACTTTTAGATGATCTTATCCAAGCAGTTTCTGGAGAAAAGTTCGCTCAGATGAATTCCCCTCGTCAGGGGCAGTAGGAGCTCCAAAGAAAGAAACAGGTAATCCTATTTGTCCAGAACGCAGGAGTTCAACAACCTTCTCCCTCTCTTGCAGCCTTCTTCCTGTCACTCTCTTCATGCTTGTGCAGTCTCCAGATCTCAACTGAACTTTTAACTGTCCCTATCTGTTTACTTTACCAGGGAAACCTAATGTAACCCCTTACTGTCTAGCAGTGTGCCTGCCCTCTAGTGACAACTAGTGGCCATTTAAGTTATAGCATATATATATATATATATATATAATAATAATAATAATAATTTTATTCATTTATATAGCGCTATTAATTCCACAGCGCTTTACATACATTTGCAACACTGTCCCCATTGGGGCTCACAATCTAGAGTCCCTATCTGTATGTCTTTGGAGTGTGGGAGGAAACCGGAGTACCCGGAGGAAACCCACGCACACACGGGGAGAACATACGAACTCCTTGCAGATGGTGTCCTTGGTGGGATTTGAACCCAGGACCCCAGCGCTGCAAGGCTGCAGTGCTAACCACTGAGCCACCGTGCCGCATATATATATATATATATATACTGTCACGCTTCCCGGTCCCCGTGGCACGCTCCCCGCTCACCACTCCTGTCCCCGGTCCTCCTGCTCCCTTTCCCTCGCCGGTGTCCTCCATGCGTCCCCGCTCCAGGCGCCCCTCTGCATCGCAGGACACTCTGCCCGGCACTCCTGCTTCTTCGGCGCCGCTTCCTTCCCTGGTCTCAGGCCTCGCATATGCACGTTAGGGCGTGCGGTCATTGACCCTCTCTTAAAGGGCCAGCGTCCAGAAACAGGATATTGGCTGGCAGGTACAGGGTATAAGAGGATTCTTCTTCCAGGTGGGTGGGGCCTGTTCTACGTGTTTAGTAAGCTAGGAGTTCAGGTCCCCTTTTGCCTTGTCCAGTATTAACTCTTGTCTGTCTCGCAGAGCCCGTCCTGCCACGCCAACCGGTCCTAACCACGACTGCTGCTTAACTCCTGTCGGGGACTGTCGGCTGAGGACTCCACCATCTGCTTCAGCCCGGACCTGGCTCCGATCCCCAGCTTCACGTGGTGACATCCGCCCTTTCGTCCAGCTAGATCCGGTTCCACCTGTCATCTCCACCCGGCACCTGAACCAGAGCCTTATCGGGACTACCATCTGGACCCCTGTGACCTCAGGGACATCTTCCTTCCTCTTTCTGGAACGGACTGTGCCTGTACAGCTAGTGCTTCGGCTACCGTGCATCAAGGCCCTCTGGTGGGGTGACCGGACAGTCCCTGTATAGGGGTTAGCTCCGGGTTGCTCCGCTGGAGGAGTCCGGTGCACGGCCCAGAGTTTCCACCACCAGGACCTTACATATACACATGTATATACACACACACACACAAAATACTTTATTAACAAACATACAAGTTTATCTTATGTACATTTTCACCCTGTTACACTCCATCCCACTTAAGATTTGGTGTCCCGACAAATCACTTTCTACATCTTACATGCAGTAGATATTCTGCAGGGTTGTACCGTACCAGAGGAACACCAGCCGTACTCCTTTCAGATCTTCGTAAGTCAGTACCTGCTGTGTTTGTGGGGGCAATTTTTGTGTCTGTCGGAGCAACAACACTTGGAGGTAGCTCTGGAGCAACTGGAATCTGCAATGCCAGACCTTGGTCGTCTAGTGCTACGTTGCTGAAGTCATCACAGCAGTGGCACACAAGGTTATTTGGCCGACCCGTGACTTGGATCAGGCGAGACAGGTGGGCATGTGGGTGTGTCGGAGATACACCTTTTCAATCAGTTCCAGTTCAACATACGATGGGGCCCGACACATCCTTCAGGGACCACAGTGTACACACTCCCCCTGTAAATGGTCTGTCCACCAGCGGGTAAGGTGTAGCCTCCCACTGGTCAGCCAACTTTCGACCCAGGCGAGTAACCCGTACAAGTACCCTTTCGCCCACTACGAATTCATCTCCATGCACTGGTCCACGATCTTGATGGGGATGGTCCCGCACTTGTTCCCCCACTATCCTGTGGATTTCCCACAGCTTCCATTGGTGACTCTGAACCCATTCACTGGCTGTGCAATACTCGAGTTCCCCAGGTACTGACAGGTTTAGTTCCTCGACCTTCCTCCGAGGCCGCCCAAACATCATCATGTAAGGTGTAAACCTGGTAGTGCTAGGATTCTATTGTTATAGAGAGGGGAGCCAGCACGATCTGAAAATGGCATGCATCATATAAAAAGTGCAAATTCACAGATTTATTCCAACTGTACTATAATATAAATTGAGGTTTTTAGCAAATAATTGATCAATTCTTTGAGCCACCCCTGCCAACGTCACGGCAAATCTCAATAGGGGGGTCCTACACTATATTATGTATTTCATGTGCCATGCGGCCTCCTAGATAAAGTTAAAAGCAGAACCATAATGGAGCACACATACCTGTATATAACCGCTTCTAGGTTGCAAAAGAGGCAATTGTGGATAGAGACCAGCCCAGGTCCCAGCATGTAAAAATCTCAATTTATATTATAGTACAGTTGGAATAAATCTGTGAATTTGCACTTTTTATATGATGCATGCCATTTTCATGCATCGTGCTAGCTCCTTTTTCTCTATTATTAAAGGCCCACACAAGTTCTGGGATGAACTAAGTCCACCTCGTCTTCTGTTGCTGTTCAAGTGTCCTCAACATCTGTAGCAGTGTATGATTGAACTGCTCACAGGCCCTATTCCCTTGCGGATGGTAGGGTTTCATCCGCGATTGTGTGACCTGCAGCAACTCAGTCACGAGTTTACCCTGGAAGCAGGCCCCTTGACCTGAATGTAGCCGTTGGGGAAACCCGAAGGTCAGGATAAAATGCTTACAGATCACTTCCGCTGCGGATTCAGCGGTCTGGTTCCTGGTGGGGACAACCACGTTGAATTTTGTGAAGTGATCAGTCATCACCAGGCACGAATGGTGCCCACTCCTAGAATACCCAATCGTCAGGTAATCTACCATTAACACCTCCAGCGGGGCGAAAGTCATGATGGTTTGAACAGGGGCACTTGATTCAGGGGACTTATTCAACTCGCAGGGCGGCATCTAGCACACACCTCCCTTACAACTGCTTCCAAGCTGGGAGCGTATACAGATCGGTGCAACCATCAATAAGTTTTCTCAGGCCCAAGGTGAGCACCCTGGGTATTGGCCTCACGAGCAATGGCTGGGGCTGCTAAGGATGGGATTACTACCTGCCATCAGTACCATAACTCAGCCGGTAAGTAGATCCAGCGATACAACACTCCCTCTGTTATTGTCAGTCTATCCCACTGCCGTAACTTTTGCTTCTCCGAGCTCAGCTGAGCTCTAGCTTTCACATCAGGCCAAATTTTCTGATTCACCCACCCTTTACTCATGACAGCCAGGGGTCTGCATTCTGTAGATCGGCCCATTCTTAACGAGTCTTCCCCAGCAATCTGACTACTCGTGTCACCACCCCACTTGAACATGCCAGATTTACAAACTCAGGTAATCACCTCAGGTTAGGAATTTCGGTATCCTCAAGATCTTCGTCCACCTCACACCCTGGCGCATCTCGCATTACCCGTGGCAGGGCATCCGCATTGGAGTTCCCTTTGCCGGATCGGAACCGAATCGGGTAATTAAATTTGGACATTCGCGCCACCCATCGCTGTTCTAACGCTCCCAGTTTGGCGTTCTCCAGCTGCGCTAGCGGGTTATTGTCTGTCATCACAAGAACCTCCGATTCCGACAGACACTCAGCAAATTTTTCGGACATGGCCCACACCAGGGCTAACATCTCCAGTTTGAACTTACTATAGTTATCAGGGTTGCTCTCAGTGTCCCGTAGGGACCTGCTGGCATACGCGACCACCCTCTACCGTCCCTTTTGCTCTTGGGCCAACACTGCTCTCAGCCCATGCAGACTTCCGTCCGTATACAGAGTAAAGGGCCGGTCAAAGCGAGCATATACCAACAGAGGTGCCTGTACGAGAGCGGCCCAAATTTGATCGAATGCCTGTTGTTGTCGATCGATCCATTGGATAGTCTGATTCCTGGGGCCCTGAGATGTCCCCTTCAATAACTCATTCAATGGTTCAGACATCTTAGCAAAGTCTTTCACAAACTGATGATAGTAACTGGCCAAACCGAGGAAGGCCTGCACGTCTCTCACAGTTCTGGGAGTGGGCCACTCCTGGAAAGCCTGTATCTTGCTCTCGGCCGGACGCACCCCAAGCGCTGACACAAGTCCCAGATATTCAGTCTGGGTCTGAAACAACCAATACTTCTTGGGTTTGTGTGACGCCCCCAAACTATTCAGGGTGTCACAGGGAACTGCACCCTCTTTTCCTGGTGCAGAACCCACCCTCCATGGTTCTGGGATCCTAAACTTCGATGTTGCTTCCACCAGCATTCAAACCCTAGTCACCTTACACCACACCCAGGCAGGCACATCAGTGGGTGGTCTAGCTGGAATAGGGCCACCCGCCTAGGGGGTCAGACAGACTGGTGGAAGGACCAACACAAGCAATTGTCCCCAATCAGGAAACAAGTCAGTGGTTCATGGTTAAAACATTAATTTTATTACATAATTAAATAACACACATTAAAAAACAGAGCAAATTCTCTTGGCTCGTAGGAACTGGCCAACTGGAATGCCCCGTTTGGTAGATTCTGGGTGCAACGAAGAGGCATGGAGGAAGGAATTTGTGGACGTGGGTTTTCTGTACATGTTAGTAATCAACTGACCATCTTCAGAAACATTGATTTTAATATCCAAGAATTCAACACTACGCCCATACTTATAAGTAAGCTTAATATTCAAATTATTATCATTGAGCGCAGTGATGAATGAATCAAGATGTTCAATTGATCCCTCCCAGATGAACCACACGTCATCTATAAATCTCATCCATTCCTTAACATGTATGATGTCCGATATTATCTCATTCAAAAAAATGTTTCGCTCCCAGGCACCCAAAAAAAAAAGGTTGGCGTATGAGGGGGCACATGATGCCCCCATAGCCGTACCTTGGGCTTGTAGATAGTATTTCTTCTTAAATAAAAACACATTGTGTGTGAGTACAAATTCCAGTAATGTAAGAAGTAACTTAATCAGCGGCTTGTCCAAACTGCTCATATTTAGAAATAAAGCTGTAGCTCTCAAACCATCTTCATGTCTGATGGAAGTATAAAGGGACTCCACATCTGCCGTAACCATAATTACCATAACTCTTCATTAAGATTAACTTGGTTAAGTCTTTGTAAGGCAGATGTGGAGTCCCTCAAATATGACGGCAAGGATGTCACAAGAGGCTTTAAGTAAAAATCACCAATGTGTTCACACAGACCCCCATTACCAGATATAATTGGTCTACCCGGAGGGTCCTGGGGGTCCTTGTGAATCTTTGGGATAAGATAGAGTGTGGGCGTACGTGGGTGCAGATTAATAACGAACTCCAGGCATTTCTTTGGGACTATGCCTTCTTCAAAGGCTTTTTCCAGAATCCTAATTAAGTCCTCTTTAAAAGATGGAATAGGATTGTTCCACAATTTCTTATAGCACCTCTGATCATTAAGTAGTTTGAATGCCTGCTTTTCGTACATTTCCGATGGCCAAACAACCAAATTTCCACCTTTGTCTGCCGGTTTAAACAAAATTATTTTCCAAATTTTTTAACTTTTCAAGAACTTTACGTTATCTGTGTCTGTTGTAGCAGGGCAGTGTATTTTTTCAGACTTCTTCTATATATAGGCAGTTTATGAACAGAATGTTAATTTTAGTGCGTGTATGGTTTCACTAGCAGCACTATTAGCCTGATTTGTGTCTGTCTGTGTTTGCTATAACAGGGCATTGTATACTTTGTAGCTTTCAGACTCTTTCTATATATATGGGCAGCCTTATGGATATAATGTGTATACTAGTGCATGTATGGTTTTACTAGCAGCACTGTTGTTATGGTATTCTGCCACATTTATGGAAGCACCTGTTATATAGCTCCACTCATGTCTGGATGTAACATGGTTTCTGGGAATCAATAGTGTCCTACGGGATTTTTTCTGTTTTTTAATGTGTGTTATTTAATTATGTAATAAAATTAATGTTTTAACCATGAACCACTGACTTGTTTCCTGATTGGGGACAATTGCTTGTGTTGGTCCAGTTGAATTTAGTGGCATGAATATATGGTCAGGTGTTTTGTTGATTAAAGACTGGTGGAAGGGACACAGTCAGAACAGTGGTAGCCCTCAGAGAGTGAGGAGCTAGTGGGAGTTGGAGCTCCCTGGGAGACTTTGGCTAGGTCGCAGACGGTGGTCTGGGACAGGAGGAGTCGGAGACCCGGTCGCAGGGTATTGGAGAAAGGAGCCAGACTTAGTTTTCGAGAACGGTCGGCACCTGTGTACCTTGTAACCGAACCGGTACCGAGCACGGCAAGGCAATGGATCCTAGATCAGGGAGTAGCTTCACACAACCTCCTGATAATTAACATGTGGAGGATAGTATCTCTATGAACTGTCCCCAAGAGCTCAGAGAATGAAGGCACCAACACAACGAGGAGGATAGGGCTTTCCAACCCATGCAGCCCACTGAAATCCCAAGTGTCAGCCATCGAGAGCACAGCTTCTCTACCTAATAGTGGGGAGCGGGACCCTGAAAGCTGCAAGCCGAGGGGGTCACACGAAAACACCTAAAATTAGTGCAAGGAGGCAAGTCAAGACCACTAGCAACATTAAAGGGAGCGGATTCCCGGACGAGCTCCCCCAGGGAGGCAGCGGCACCCGGAGACTTGGTTTACCTTTGTGTCAGAGTCTGCTTTGCGGTTGCATCACTACCAACACAGCATGAGTGAGTACGCTGTCCTCCCCTGCTTCCAACTAGCATAGTGCTCCCCTTCACCTCCACCATTTGGAGTCCTGGGGCCTCCCCTACCCGTGGGGGGAACGTCATCTTTCTTCCCCACTCCATCTCCCCCGGGTACTCCCATTGGAAGCGGCGGTACTCCCCTTACCGCAAACCACGTGTGATGTCACGAACTCTTATCCCCTCTAAATACCCCCTTTCCATTTGAAGTGGCCGCGAGTCCCTGGGTCCGGAGACCGTCGAGCAAAAGCAGACCCCGGATCCGAGCGGTTCGACCACTGCAGGGGCGGCACATTTGATCTTGAGTCCATTGTCTTTTAGCCAGTGTAGCACTTGCCGGAGCTTCCCTAGGTGATATTCACACGAATCTCCAAATATAATTACATCGTCTAGATATATCAACACAGATTCAAAGTTGTAATCGCTTAGACAGTACTCCATCAGTCGCTGAAATGTGGCCGGGGCATTAGTCAGTCCGAAAGGCATTCGATTAAACTCGCAGAGTCCCATTAGTAGGATGAAAGCTGTTTTTTGACGATCCTTAGCTGCCATGGGTACCTGCCAATAGCCACTAGCCAGGTCCAATGTGGAGAAGTATTTTGCCTTTCCCAGAGTAGACAGACTCTTCAATCCTTGGCAACAGGTATGAGTCACGCACGGTCTGCGCGTTCAGCTTGTGTTAATCAACACAAAACTGTATGGACCTGTCCTTCTTCCGAACCAGTACATCCAGCGCAGCCCAGGGACTCTGACTCGGGCGGATCACGCCATTATCCAACATTTGCACTAACATACTCTTGACCTCCTGATAAAGATTCGGGGGAATCTGGCGATATCTCTCTCGGATTGGGGCCACGTCCCCTGTGGGTATCTCGTGTTCTACTGCCTTTGTGCAGCCAAAGTCTTCATCACTCCTGGAAAAGGCGGACTGCTATTCCCATAGGGTAGTCTGTAGCTGTTACACCTGTTCCGGCATTAGCTGGGTTGTATCCATCCCCATCAGCTCTATGCTCTTCTTACCATTCCACATGGGCGTGGGTGACTATTCTTCTGCTGCCTGCATCGACAGAGTCCAAGCAGTCTGGCAGTTTCCTTTAAACGTGAACTGATTCTTGTGGAGAACTTCACCGCAAACATACATATCAGCCAGTTTTGAGCCCGCTACCAAAGTCGCCTCATGGCTCTGCAAGTTCAGGCACCTCACCGGCACCCTCCCATTTTGTACAGTGGCCAGCGTCCTGGCGATCATGAAGACTCCCATGCTTTCGGACTGTCTCACTAATCCAGAATTACTTCCACACCATTCAGCTACCTATGGGTCCCCACCGGCATCAACACCAGCTTTTTTTGATCTGGAGACATAGTGACAGCGGGGCCACATGAGACGTACACCACTCCCACTGCTCTTCCTCCCGCTGAACTCTGCTGTATGCCACACGAACGGACCATCTGCTGTAGGGCCCTCTGCGTGACCTTGTGAGTTGTCGCTCTTTTCCTGTATCCTAGGCCATCACGCTCGAACAGAAGAGAATCCAGTTCCCTCAGGATGTTCATCACTAGGACCACTGGGAGATTTGGCCTTGCCTGCGTTTTCACTAGTATCACTCCCTTGGTTCCCAGCTTCTGTCCGCACAGCTGCACCTTCATCTATGCGATGCCCGCTACTAGAATCTCTACACTTTTAGCTGCTTTCAGTCTAAATAAAAGCCCCGATTCTGGTTTAGCAGCTTCCTTGAAGTACGTCTGGAAATATTCCACCAGCATAGTTGTCACCTCTGATCCAGTGTCTACCAGACACGCAAACTTCTTCCAAGCAAACTGTACCTCTAGTACAGGACTCTCCGCAATCAGATCTTCTCAGCAGAGTTCGGGCATTGGTTCTCAGTTCTGCCTCTCCGTATGCCTAGCTACAGCAAGGGCTTCCCTTTTACTGCTGTCGCAGTTTCTTCTGTTCTGCCCCTCCGCATCTCCAACACTGGATAAGCCCTCTCATCCCGCTTGCTACCTCTGTTCTGGGGCCGGCCGCTGTTCCTCATTGTGTATAACGCCGTGACTGCATTTCCACCATAGGAGGCGGCATTTGTCCAGGCATGGGAGTATAGGGGCATATCGGTGCTGGGTATGTTGGTGGCATCCCCTGAGCCCGCATTTGTTGCATCTGTTCTGCCAGACCTTCCACAGTCTTCTGCAAGCTATACTTAGACAGAGTCCATGAAAAAGAGATGGAAGGCACTCACCAAATATGCGGTATAAAAAAGCTGTTTTATTCAACCATCAGGTCAGGGGGAAAGGCGTGTGTTCCCACCTCCCTCACGCCTTTCACCCTGATCTGATGGTTGAATAAAAGAGCTTTTTTTATCGCATATTTGCTGAGTGCATTCCGTCTCTTTTTCATGGACTGTATGAACTGTGGTCTATTGGAATGAGCACCGGGGCCAATATGCTTTGGATTCTACTGCCATATAATGCGTCTCTAAGCCTGGAATAAGTGGATTGAGCGGTTAGCTCACTGAATAGTGCCAGTGTTTCCTCCTTTCTTTTTGGTTGCATTGGTACTTAGACAGAGTCTCGACTGAATTCCCTTGTGTCAACTGTTTGCATGCGACTCCATTTTGGAGCAGACTTCACTTCCAGGGTCCGCACCACTGCCTCTTGTTGTATTTCAGCGTAGGTAACACCAGGGGTACTCCTTGCCTTCAACAGTAGTTCGCTCCTTAACATTTCATTTTGGATCCCCTCAATGAACTGATTACGTAAAATGCGATCAACGTCGGCCTCAGCGCCCACCGTTACATTCGACTTCTTCTTAATCTCCTGATGCAATTCTTCCAATGCGATGCCATACTGAATCAGACTCTCTCTGCTCCTCTGGATCTGAGCGAAAAACTGTAGTCGCAGTTGTTCAGCCGCTGCCACATGGTCAAAAGTTTTTTCCAAGATCTGAATTATTTCATCTACTGTCTTCCGCTGGCTTTCTGGTTTCAGCAGAACAACCTTGCAGGCATCTCACTCCAGAGCATTCAGTGCGACCTCGGGCTACAGTTTGGGGTGTACGCTGTGCAAGGCAATGACGTTCTTCAGCCAGCAGACCCAATCACTGAACAGTATGGTATACCCATCGAACTTAGCCAGGTGATTTAGCACCGCGCCCATTGCAGAGCACCCTATTAGATGCTCACTGCTGGTCACCAAGGGGAAGGGGGTGAAGTACAACAGGGGTGTTGCAGTGTCTCCCATTTGCTCAGGGTCATCCATAGCGAGCAACGTATCCTGCTGACTACGCCAAATACGCCGGTCGCTATGACTATTAAGGTACGATGGCACTATAGAAAACCCAATGACACAAAGAAGGTGAATAACAGTTTTCTTTATAAGTCTAAAAAATATTTACAAAACCAGTTCTCTTACAACTTATGGGCCACAACAGCCCGGAATAAACAATAACAATTTATGCAACTTGGAGGACTTCAAGGGTTGGTCTTTAGGCAATCCTATTTGTCCAGAACACAGGAGTTCAACAACCTTCTCCCTCTCTCGCAGCCTTCTTCCTGTCACGCTCTTCTTGCTCATGCAGTCTCCAGATCTCAACTGAACTTTTAACTGTCTCTATCTGTTTATATTACCAGGGAAATCTAATGTAAGCCCTTACTGTCTAGCAGAGTGGCTGCTCTCTAGTGACAACTAGTGGCCATTTAAGTTATAGCATATATATACAATACTTCATTAACAAACATACAAGTTTATCTTATGTACATTTTCACCGTTACAGGCACATATATACTAAGACAAGATCCATATATACCAGGATGGGGATTATATATACCAGGATGGGATAAAGATGGGCAACATATATACCAGGATGAAAGACCTATATACGAGTATGGGAGACACATATACAGTACCTGGAAGGGGCCCAGTATGGGGGACATTAGTACAGAATTAGGGGATTTTATCCCCGTAACAGTGTCAGCAGCAGATCCTACCCATAACAGTGCTTCATGACCACATTTTTTGCGTTCATTTTTTCCCTATATTTCGCCGTCAAAACCTAGGTGTGTCTTATGGTTCAAAAATACAATAATTTCTAAAAAGAAAGAAAATGATTCTTTCCCTCACAAATTCTTACTTAAGGAACTATAGCCGATTTTAGGATAAAACCCTTTGAATTATGGTACATCATGATGGCTTCTCCCGTGTGACTCATCTGACAACAGGACCTGATTAATGATAAAAACATCTGGCAAATTCTGAAAGCAAAAATGGCTGCTCTGCTCTGTTGGTTTTGTGATGTGGTCAAGACTTGATTTACCATTTAAACATTTCAATTATTCACAACATGAAAAAGGTTCCTTCCCTGTTCCCTGCTTCTTCACATGTTTAACGAGATGTGATTTCTGAGAATTACATTTGCCACATTCAGAACATAAAAATGGTTTATTTTGTGTGATTTTTTTTGATGGTAAACAAGACCTGATTTCCTAGAAAAACATTTACCACATTCTGGGCATGAAAACAGCTTCTCCCCTGTGTGAGATCTTTGATGCCTAACAAGTTCTGATTTTTGAATAAAACATTTCCCACACTCTGAACATAAAAATGGCTTCTCCCCAGTGTGAGACCTTTGATGCCGAACAAGGTCTGATTTCCGTATAAAACATTTCCTACACTCTGAACATGAAAATGGTTTCTCCCCTGTATGAGATCTTTGATGCCTAACAAGTTCTGATTTCCAATTAAAACATTTCCCACATTCTGAACATGAAAATGGCTTCTCCCCTGTATGAGATCTTTGATGCCTAACAAGGTGTGATTTCTGAATAAAACATTTCCCACATTCTGAACATGAAAATGGCTTATCCCCAGTGTGAGATCTTTGATGCTGAACAAGAATTGATTTCCGAATAAAACATTTCCCACAGTCTGAACATGAAAATGGCTTCTCCCCTGTGTGACATCTTTGATGCACAACAAGTTCTGATTTCCAATTAAAACATTTCCCACAATCTGAACATGAAAATGGCTTCTCCCCGGTGTGAGATCTTTGATGCTGAACAAGAATTGATTTCCGAATAAAAGATTTCCCACATTCTGAACATGAAAATGGCTTCTCCCCAGTGTGATATTTTTGATGGTTAGCAAGGGTTATTTTCTGAGTAAAACATTTTCCACATTCTGGGCATGAAAATGGCTTCTTCCCTGTGTGAGTTTTTTGATGGATATTAAGATGTGATTTTCTGGTAAAACATTTCTCACATTTTGAACATGAAAATGGTTTCACCCTTATAGGAGCCGTTTCATGTTCCACATCCCTTCTGTAACTTTTATTTTGCTTACAATTCTGTGATAAATCGGAATTTTGGACTTGTTTGAAAAGATCTGATGAAGCTTTCTGAGGAACGACTGGAGGTATATTCGGGACAACAGCATGCTCTTCATATGTATCATGTGTGATACTTTCTTCATCGGTTTTAAATTCTGAAGATAATAGATTTCCATCTGAACTCTCAATACAGTGATCTGCTAAAAATAAACACAATGTTATTTTTTAATGATATCTTGAAAGTACATTTTTTTGAACCATAACATCAGTTATTAAATTAGAAAAATTTTTATTCTGAATCTGTTGTCCAATTTCGACATCTAAAGGCTGCTTTACACGCAGCAACATCACTAGCGATCACACCCGCCTCCGTCGTGCGTGTGTCAAAGGCAAATCACTGCCCGTGGCGGACAATATCGGTGGTGCGCGTCACACGCACATACCTTACTAACGACGTCGCTGTGGCCGGCGAACAGCTTCTTTTCTAAGGGGGAGGTTCGTGTGGCGTCACAGCAACGTCACACAGCGGGCCACCAATAGAAGCGGAGGGGTGGAGAGCAGCCGCATAAATGGCACTCCAACCTCGTTGACGGAGGACGCAGAAACGCTGTTGTTCGTCGTTCCCGGGGTGTCACATGTAGAGATGTGTGCTGCCTCAGGAACAACAAACAACCTGCGTCCCAAAAATGCAACGATATTTGGGAAAGAAACGACGTGTCAACAATCAACGATATTTGCGGAACCTGGGATCGTTAGCGGTCGCTCGTGTCACACGCAACGACGGCGCTAATGACACTGGATATGAATTCCGTGACCCCAGCGATATCTCGTTAGCAATGTCGTTGCGTGTAATGGGGCCTTATCGCTAGAACTACTGGACTCGTGACACCTATATAGAAATACATGGTGCAAAGTAGTCAAAATGACTACCTCAGTTGTTCTAGTGTTAAGAGTATTGATGGGCGATCCCCCGATGGTCAGGATCGGGGAGACTCGTCGATGATTTTGTACATCAGGATCGAGATAACACGATCTTGCGTCCAATCACCGATCTTGGACTTTACAGTTATGGGATGGGGCGGGGGGGAGGGGATGTAAAATAAAGAATACAGTTAATAATAAACATTACTTACAGGTCCCGCACGTGTCTTGCACTCTGTCTCCCGCTGCTTCTGAGTACGATCATCGCGGTGTTCTCCCGGTAACCAAAAGGACCTTTCGTGACATAGCCATGTGATCAGTCATATGGGAATGTTGTATTATCTCATAGGCTACAGACTGGGTCACATGATTATGACATCGTGCAAAGGTCCTGTAGTGTCAGCATGCTCGCCGGTACACTGTGCTTGCCAGAGCATCTCAGTACTCTGTAAACTCGGCGACCGCTGTGTACCGGCGAGATGCTCGGGTACATGCTCAGCAACCCCCTCCGTGCATCTTGGCGCTCTTTACACAGTCAGCCCACATGCAGGGATTGGCTGCCACAGCCGGTGATGATTAGCGGCGCAGGGAATCAGGTGATCAGAGATCACCATCACTATAGTATAGTAACCTGTTAGGTTACTATGGCAACGGTGGCAGCGGTGACATCACTGCTTACCAACCCGCAGCCTCTGATCACTCATTGAGTGATTAGACAGTGCGGGAGCAGGAGCAGCAGCGTCCCCCCCCCCCATCCCCCGTGCATTCTGATATAGCAGAGCTAGATCAGTGACAGAAGACCAGGATCGTGGAGGGGTGAAAGGGAGTAATAAAGATGAGACCCTAAGTGTGTCTGTGTATTTAATTCTAATAAAGTGATAATAATAATAATAATGTTTTATTTCTATAGCGCCAACATATTCCGCAGCGCTTTACAATTAAGAGGGGACATGTACAGACAATATGAGACAATACAAAATAACAAAATTAAGATACCAGGAGGAGTGAAGGCCCTGCTCGTAAGCTTACATTCTATGAGGAAATAGGGGAGACACAAAAAGGTGAATGGGGGGGAGAAAAGCTTGTCATATCTGGTCCAGCCATCGATTCAATAGGGTATTCAAAAGCAGCTGCATGAACCCGTCGGTGAGAATTTATACAGGTACAGGGGACAAGAACTGGAAGTAAATTTTTTTGAAGGGCAGAAAGGGACTAGATTAGATCAGGGCAGTGAGGTGATAGGCTAGTTTAAAGAAATGCATTTTAAGGGCCTGCTTAAAGGTGTGGATGTTGGGAATTAATAGGATTGTTCTTGGTAGTGTGTTCCAGAGCATATGCGCAGCTTGTGAGAAATCTTGAAGACGGGAGTGGGAGGTTCGAATTGTTGAGGATGTCAGCCTTAAGCCATTAGCAGAGCGGAGGGAACGAGTGGGGTGATAGACAGAGATGAGGGAGGAGATGTAGGGTGGTGCGGAACCGTGGAGAGCTTTGTAAGTGAGAGTGATAAGTTTATATTGGATTCTGTAACGGATAGGCAACCAGTGCAATGACTGGCAAAGAGCAGAGGCATCAGTGAAGCTGTTGCAGAGGAAAATGATCCTGGCTGCGGCATTCAGAATGGATTGGAGAGGGGAGAGTTTAGTAACAGGGAGACGAATTAGTAAGGAATTACAATAATCCAGGCGAGAATGAATGAGAGCGACAGTAAGAGTTTTTGCAGAGTCAACGGTAAGAAAAGGTTGATTTCTAGAGATATTTTTGAGGTAGAATTGACAACAACGAGCAAGTGAACGAATGTGGGGAGTTAAGGAGAGATCGGAGTCAAATATAACCCCAACACAGCGGGCGTGCTGCTGAGGCATAATGGTAGAGCCCAGGGCTGTGGAGTCGGTAAGCCAAACCTTCGACTCCGACTCTTCAATTTCCCTTGCACCGACTCTGACATATATTGCTTATAGTTAAGTGAAAAATTTATTGTAGTGCATGAACATGTGTATGTGAACATCAGACATTTAATAATTTTTATGTTACAATAATCAAGATATTTGGATAGAACATAACATATATTTATTGGGATACAACTCTAGAACACAAAAAACTGTAATAAATTTAAACATGTAATACACTATGTAATATACAGTAGATTACATATATATCTTGTGTGTGTATGTGTGTGTATATATATATATATATATATATATATATATATATATATATATATATATATATATATTACATATTGTATTACATATTTACAATTTATTAGTTTTTTGTGTTCTAAAGTTGTATTCCAATAAATATATTTTATGTTCTAAATATCTTGATTATTGTATCATAAAAATGATTAAATGTCTGATGTTCACATTGTACTACAATAAATGTTTCACTTAAATATAAGCATTATACTAAATGTTATTATTTAGTATGTTTTTGATGAAAACTGTTTTTTGCCACTTAAGTAGTTTATTATATACTATTATTATATAATACACTATGCAAGTGGCAAAAAACAGTTTTCAACAAAAACATACTAAATAACATTTGTGCAGTCTATGAATTTGTTCTAAGAAATAGAATTGCCTCCATCAGATCCTCCTTCGCAGATTACCTCAATTCTGACCTAATAATTTTAAGGATAGAGAACAACCTTTCTACAGTAACTTGGGTTGGAGGCAAAGCCGTAGACACATTGGCAACATCTCTAACAATTTCCGGGTATAAAGGAATTGCCTCATGCACAGTCAGTTTTGATGAACAGTTGAATTTTTCTATTTCTTTGAGAGCAAGTGAAAAATGTTACTGAAATCTGGTCAATCTGCTTGCTATAGGAAACGGAGTGAAATCTTTTTCCTTGCGGCAACGCTTTGCCTGCTCTATGTCATCCAAATACTTGTCAAAGTTAAACTCCTCATCTGATGAGGATGAAGATATGGCAGCAGTAGCACTGTCAGGCCCCAAGTCCTCTTGCGCCTATGAGTAAAAAGCTGTGGAGAAGAAGCGCAATAGGGTTTTACCCCAATAACACACGGGGTAGAGACAGGGAGCAGTAATACTCACCAAGTGAAGTTGTGAAAGTCACAACTACTATGCAGGCATGGAAGGTTTTGATCAGGGCAGCAGCAACCCAGACGGCAGATAACAGAGAACAATAGAGGAAAATAGGGTTTATTTGAGCCGCGCCAATGATCACTTCTCAGGTATTCAGATTAATGGATCTTTATTTTGCACAGGTCTACGCGTTTCTGGAGTCTCAGCTCCCTTCCTCAGGACCATCAGGCATAAGAACACATCAAATCTACCATAATGGAGACTAACACAGTATAAATACATTTGATGACATCACAGGACCGCCCCTAACAAAAAAAAAAAAAAAAAAAAAGGCGGGAAAGGGTGCATTGCAGTGAAGCATGATGCAATACAAGTAACTTTATGAAGGATGTGAAAAATAAAATCAATTATAGTGGCGATAACACATATCTCAGATCGTGAAATAATGAAATTACTCAAAACATAAAAACACCAAAAATAATAGATCTATGTGTGATCATGATTATCTCTCAAAAAATATACATATGTATGTGCAGGGAGGACATGAAATGAGCCTAGAACTCACTTAGACATGTCAGTGCTGGAAAACCCAGGAATATAGGATAGATCAGTGAGAGCATGAGACCACGCAGCCAACAAGGCAATTACTGTTGCTGGGTGATGGAAGAAAAGAAACAGTCAAAATGCCCTGAATCCGTGAAAAAAATATATAAGAGAAAAAAATCCATAGCCTAGGTTCCAGATGGAAAAAAGTCCAAGGATCAAGGAACCGCTTAGGAACATGATGTAGTGAGTGAGTTCAAGAAAGTTCAGGAGTGTGGGAAAAAAAAAAAAAACAAAAAAAACCCAAAAACAAAAAAACAAAAAAACAACCTTCCACATGCGCAAAAAGCAAGTGCCAGAACCAGAAGGTGAAAATGAGTGCAGGACCGTGAGAAGAAAAATTACGGCGCTAGCGCTGAGAGTCAGGGAGCAAGTGGATAGCATTTGAATTAGAGTGAATGGAGTAAGACATGTAGCAAAACAACAATAAATGTGCACTAATCAGATCTGAATAGACTAGATCATGTATAATAGCCGGAGGAAATAAATGTATATATATATAGAGAGGACACCTAAAGAAAGAACAAGGAAGCTCCTGCAGAGCGTCAGATCAAATAATGTATATTAAAATATAGGATCAGTGTGGATAGAAAAGCGAGACTAGGAACCAGAAAAACCATATGTCCCAAGTGCAAGACTGCAAACCATCGTGGTGAGCTACCAGTGATGCCGGGGATCAAAGAGATGTACCTCTACTACAAAAAATTGTAGGAGAGAAAATAACGGAGTGTAAAAAATGTGATAATAAAGGGTGGGTGATGCAATCACCGTATAGTATGTCTGCTAATGATGCAATCAAAGTGAAAATATATAAATATATACATACATATTAAATTTTAGAAGAGCGCCCCCAAGTAGGAAGGGGAAGGGGAAAAAAAAAAAAATATATATATATATATTGTGTGCTCGAGGCAATTATTGCTAATAAAAAAACAGATATGAATCTGTGTCCCAAAAAAAACTTATAGATATGATGCATGATGATAGTAAAAGCATAAAATAGACCTGGCATAAAACATAGCTAAAAACCTATAAAGGATGCACAAAATGAAACTATACACCATGTTACAAGAATTAATAAAAACATAAAAATTAAAAAATATATAATGTAAAAAGCACTAAGGCGCTAAAAACATATATGAATATAAATATAAAATGAATATATAAACAAACAACCCGATGGTATTTAATAAAATAGATCCGTGACCTCATTGAGGCCACGAGGTTTTAACGTATTGAGTTTATAAATCCAATATGTTTCTTTCTTATTAAGAACCTCTATCCGATTAGATATGTATGGGGGTATATATTCTATAGGGGTGACCTTTAGTTTGATTTTTTTGTCATGATATAGAGTAGTATGTCGGGATAGTCCATGAAGCATAAAACCCACTTTAATGTTGTGTCTGTGGGAGTTAATTCTATTATGTAGTGCCTGAGTAGTTCTCCCAATATAACGCTTATCACAATCACACTCTATCAGGTAAATGACAAAATCGGATTGACAAGTGAGATGTCCTTTTATAAGAAAATCCCCCCCACCTGGGGCCAAACCGAAACTGACCCTCTCATGCTGAATAGTTTTACAACATAGGCAATTTTTAGCAAAGCATTTATAGGAACCCATAGGTTTATTTGTAATGGAGGGAATAGAAAAGTCCCTAAGCCTGCTGGGGGCCAATTGGTTTTTTAGGCTAGAGGCCCGTCGGTAGTCCTGTAGTCGCTCATCCTAACTGCTACCTCAGTCAAAGCTTCTTTTCCTTTAGTAAGCTGTTGATCATCAAGCAGTATAAGATGACTTGGGTCCACATAAACAGCTGCCAGAAGAATTTTATTTTCCAATAGCTGTGTCTCTCTCCGTTGCATTGAAGCAGAAATGCCATCTGCGATTAAACCTCCTCTTTGGGACAGGCAAAATAGCAAGTTCTTCCACTCCCTTATGAAAATGCCAGGAGTTAAATCCTCAGCTTGTAATTTTTTAGTCACGGTAAATGGGCGATTAAGCAATTCCTTCAATTCAGCCACCTGTGTTCATTGACCTTCATTTAATGTTACTTGAGGGTTCACCATATCTATAAGAAACGATTTTAGTTCAAGCAATCGCTCAGTCATTAAATAAGTACTGCCTCACCAAGTGGCTTGATCAACAATTGCCCCTTTCCCAGCACGTCTCTTCAACATGGAATCAATTTTAGGGGTTCTGGCAGCAATAACCAATTTCTTCACTTTTTCAATCAGATTTCCAGCATGTCCATCCAGTTTCACACATCCGGCTTCTCGCCGGTTTGGCGGATGCGGCGCACGCCAGTACAGTACGACACAGTACAACTTCCGGGTCACATGCTCCGGTCACATGACAGCATGTGACCGGCATTTGTCGCGCTCCCACTGTGCTGTATACACTGTACTGGAGTGCGCTTCATGCGCCAAATAGGCGAAAAGCCGGATGTGTGAAACCAGGGTCCCTCTTGCAGATTCTTTCTTATTGCCAGCTGCAGCGTGTGCACAACACAGCGCATGTGATGAATATGAAAGTGTTTTGAAGCAGCTTCAACAAGATCATCTAATACTAAAGTATCATTTTGCTGTTCTTCTGTTGTAATATCTGTTTGTTCCCCAGTTACATGAACAGCACTGTGGCCTTCCATCACATACAAAAATCCTAAATTCTCTTCTAGCTGTTGTTCATTACTCTCATTCATCAGTTTAATTGTACTTATCAAGTTTGAAGCACTGTCCGCTACAATAGCAAGAACCTGTTCTTTTTTGAGTTCGTAGTCTTGCAGAACTTTTTCCACTAAAACCTGGAGAAACTGGCTGATGTGATGAGCTTTAGTACCTGTTACTGCCAGTGTCTTGCTAACAATTTCTTTCTTGTCACAAACATATCGAACATTGATGGCAAAATAATTTAGTTGTATGTAGTGACTCTGGCATCCAGCAAAGGCAATGGGTTTCAAGATAGGACATTCAGACACATCGTTTTGTGAGGATCCTCACAAAGAATGAATATGTCAGTTTGTGTGGCCTTTTTCTAATCTGCTTTTGCTATTGAAAGCATTATTTATGAGCTCAAAAACCTTTCAGGTGATGCAGTTTTTTAAAAAGCTGATCTGCTTTTGCATCTGACAAACGTATCCTCAAAAAACGTCGCAAAAACGCTGTGTGTGAATGTAGCCTTAGATCAGAAATAGAACAGATTTTTATAGGACATTTCATAACTTTCCCAAATTCCTATGAAAAAATATTCAGCACATTCTGCATTGCACTACTGTCCCCAATTAATTATATATTTTAGGAGTCGGAGTCGGTGCATTTTATACCGACTCCGACTCCACCAAAATGAGCTTCGACTCCGAGACTCCGACTCCACAGCCCTGGTAGAGCCACACACAGAAATGGTAATATTGGGTTTCGGAAAGTTAGGAGAGGGAGGAAACAGGAAAAGTTAAGTTTTTGACAGGTTCAGTTTTAGATAGAGGGAGGACATGATGTCGGAGACAGCGGACAGACAATCGGTAGTATTTTGTAATAGTGCATGGGTGATGTCAGGAGAAGATGTGTACAGTTGGGTGTCATCAGCATAGAGATGGTACTGGAAACCAAATCTGCTGATTGTTTATCCAATAGGGGATGTGTATGAGAGAACAGGAGGGGGCCTAGGACTGAACCCTGAGGAACCCCCAACCGCAAGGGGAAGAGGAGAGGAAGAGAAGCTGGCAAAGGACACAGTGAATGAGCGGTTAGAGGTAAGAGGAGAACCAGGAAAGAACGGTGTGTGGTGTCTTTTTTTTTTTAACCCATTATTGGAGATTCTTAATGGTTAGGTTAAACTTGATTGACATTCAGAATCTTGAGCTGAACACCAGCTGGTAAAACAAAGCCGGCATTAACCCCTTATTACCCAACCTGTAACCTGCCATCAGGGCCGTTAGAAGAGTTGATACATCGCCAGAAGATGGCGCCTCTATGAAAGCGCTATTTTCTGGGGTGGCTGCGGACTGCAATTTGCAGCGGGGGAGCAGGGGGGGGGGCTTGGGCCACCCTGCGCTGTGTATTCCAATCCCCAGCTGCCTAGTTGTGCCTGGCTGGACACAAAAATTGGGCGAAGAACACATAATTTTTTTTTTAATTATTTCATGAAATAATTAAAAAAATGGCTTCCCTATATTTTTGGTTCCCAGCCAGGTACAAATAGGCAGCTAAAGGTTGGGGGCAGCCCGTACCTGTCTTCTGTACCTGGCTAGCATACAAACATATGGCGAAACTCACGTCTTTTTTTTTTTTTTTTTTTGGCAAAAAAACTTTTTTTTTCAAAAAAAAAGGGCTTCCCTGTATTTTGATTGCCAGCTAAGGTAAAGCCAGGCAGATGGGGGTGGCAGCCCGTAGCCATCTGCTTTATGTAGGTCATTTTTTTCAATTATTTATTTTTATAAAACTTCTATAATATATATATTTTTTTGGGTGGGGTGGGGCACTACATACATACATACATACATACATACATACATACACATAGCTCTGGCAAAAATGAAAAGACCACTGCAAAATTTTCAGTTTTTCTTATTTTTTTTCTTTATATTTTTGAGTAAAATGTAAATTGTTCTTTTATTCTATAAACTACTGACAACGTTTCCAAATTTCCAAACCAAAAAATTTTGTATTTATTTTACAACAATTTACATTTTACTCAAAAATATACCGCATTTTTCGGATTATAAGACGCACTTTTCCTCCCAAAAATTTGGGAAGAAAATGAGGGGTGCATCTTAAAATTCGAATATAGCAACCTGGGAGGGCCTGTCTGTGCGGCGATCAGGTGCGTTCAGGCGGCCAGGTGCCTGTGGCTGCGTGCAGGCAGCAGCCGGGTGCCTGTTTGCGGGCGGGCGGCCGCTGGGTGCCTGTGTGCTGGCGGCAGCTGGGTGACTGTCGGTGCTGACTGCTTCTCTGTGTGGGTGGCCTGCTGGCTGCCACTTTGTGCGGGCGGCTGTGCGGTAGGTTTCCCAATGTGTTTGCGGTCCCAGTTTCAAATGATGGCGGCAGGAGTCAGTGCGTGCGCAGATGGAGCTCTTAGATGAAGACTCCAACTGCGCACGCGCCACTCCTGGAGTCAGCACGTGCGTAGATTAAGCCCTTGGATGAGAGCTCCATCTGCGCATGCGCTGCTCCAGGCACCATCATTTGAACCGGGAATGCGGAGACATTCAACGCACCGGCCTACTGCACCACTCACCCGCCGCCGCTGCTGCCGCCATTGACCCGCCGCGCCTGCCACCACTGACCCGCTGCGAATGCCACCACTGACCCACCGCACCTGCTGCCACGGACGCCGCCACGCCTGCCAGCACAACCTCTGCCTCCTGTCAGCCCGCTCCACCATTGCTGCTGCCCCTCTCCTGTAAGACAACACCGGAGTATAATACGCACCCCATTTTTATTTTTTTTTTACCTTTTTTTTTTTTTTTTTTACCTCTAAATTTGGGGTGCGTCTTATAAAGCGAAAAATACGGTACCTATAAACAGAAAAAATCAGAAAAATTGAAAATTTTGCATTTGCCTCTTAACTTTTGCCAGAGCTGTGTGTATATATATTTTAATTTATTTTTTTTTATAAATAAAATGTACACAATATATAGTTGTATAAAAATAAGTGATTTTAAAAAATGATGTAGCGCTCCGCGGTATTTTTGATACTCAGCACAGATGAAGCGGACTGCTACGGGCTGCCACCTCCACCCCATCTGCCTGGCTTTACCTGACTGGCAATCAAAATACAGGGAAGCCCATTCATTTTTTTTTTTTTAATTATTTAAAAAAAAAATAAAAAAAAAAATGCATGGGTTCCCGCTGTATTTTGATTGCCAGTAAATGACAGCAAGTCAGCTGGGGGCTGGGATTCTCGGCAGCCTGCAGCCGCCCCTGGAAATGGTGCATTGTTCCTTAGTGCCTTTTCCAGGCGCTTTACCTGGCTCATCCAGTGGCCCTGGTGGTGGTGGCACGCTGGGTAATAAAGGGGTTAATACCAGCTTTGTATTCTCAGATGGTACTAAGCCCGAAATTCATGGTGTCACGCCAAATTAGACATGGCCACCATGAATTTCTAGTAAACAGTAAAAAAAAAAATAAAAGAGAAAGTTTATTAGAAATATAACAAAAAAAAAAAAACAGTTAGAGAATCCATCTTTATAAAAAAAAAATCCTTAATCCGACGTAATCCACAGGTAGAGCATTGTGAGCTTCATCACTCTGTACAGACACAGTCTATACACAGTGAAAAGCAGAGAGCGTTGTCAGCTCTGCTACATCGTTCTGTACAGAGCAAGAAGCAGTGTGACAGCGAGGGGATGATTGCACTTGCGTCTTGCATGGGCATCACCCCGCACGGACTGATCTCCGGACAGGAGCGCTTCAGCTGCATGGAAACACAAGGAGCCGACCCGCTGCTGTCTGGAGATTGATGCGATGCGACACTCACGCAGTGACAGTCAAAGTTCAATCGAGTCTATGAGCCATTAATGAAATAGTCCAGCCAGCATATATAGAAGGGGAGCGATAGATACTTTCTCCTCTATAGCATGTGATCAAAGACATAACAAGCAACCCAGCAGAGAATAACTCTTGTTAGCCTGCCCAAGCCTGGGGTTCGAAGCCTGCGTCTCCCTGCGCTGCTCAGAGACATCAGAGCAGTTAACATGCAGAGTACCAGAATCTATCATTTCCAGAGATCCTGACGCTGCCATGACAGTTGGCAAAACCTGCAAAAAACTCCTTGTAACATTGATCCACAACATAGACAATTTCAAAGATTTTTTTTTTCAAGACGAACATAAAATAGTTACAGACAGATGCCGGATATTTAACGGGATTGTCCAGGACTATAACGTTGATGGCCTAACCTTAGGCTTTGTAACCAAAGCAGGTAGCAGGGTCTTGCGGTCTGTGCAGATAAACATTAGGGCTCCAGTTCATCAAGACCGGCGATGTACAATGAAAATTGATGTCAGGGACTGGAGTGAGATTTCTGGCATAGGAAACGCCGCAGTTTGTTATGAATTAGAGAAGCGGTGGCATCACACCCTTCTTCTGGCCAAGCTCTGCCCATTTTGACAAAGCTGGTTAAAATTGGCGTTAAAGGGGTGGTTCACCCATTTTTTTTTATTTTCTGTAGGAGTTCTACTTACCTTTCTAGGCGTTTTCTCCATTGGCTTCTGTTTCCAGTTCTGGCACTGAGCGGCGCTATCCTGCACGCTCAGTGCCGGTCACATGACCCCCTGGAGCTGTGGCCGCCAGCATCCTCTGACGTCCCGGCATTTCCGGGCTCTCAAACAAGACGGGTACGTCAGAGGAGGCTGGCACCACTCAGATTGAGTGACAGTGCTGTGGGCGGTGACTACCGCACATCACAGCCCAGTATCGAGGGGAGGATCCGGAGGACGTCAGTGTGGAGCCGGCGTCCCGCAGATGGTGAGGCACGGGGCGCCAGTGTGCAGTACAGGGGGGTTCTTCAGCTGAATCCCCCCCTGCACGTAAGTATGTGATCACACTGTCCACCCGCCCGCTCTGCTGCGATGTCAGGAGAGCGGCCGGTGTCGGGCAGTGTGATCATCTGCTCCTCCCAGAAGCAAGACACTGACAGGCATGTCACCGCTGTGCTCTGCCATCTGTCCTGCTGCATGGGACCAACTGTCTTGCACTATGTCACCTGCACCACAAGTCACAGAGTGGAGACAGTTGGTGACAGAGCACCTCTGCCCCCCCTTCTTTCCCCACTCTCTTCTCTCCCCCCACTCTTCTCTGTCCCCCTCTTATCCCTCTCTCCTCTCCCCTCTCTTCCCTCGCTCTCTAACCCCCCCTCGCTCTCTTCCCCCTCCCCTCGCTCTCGCCCCCCCCCCTCGCTCTCTTCCCCCCTCGCTCTCTCACCCCCTTGCTCTCTTCCCCCCCTCGCCCTCCCCCCCCGCGCTCTCTTCCCCCCCTCGCTCTCTTCCCCCCCCTCGCTCTCTTCCCCCCCTCGCTCTCTTCCCCCCCTCGCTCTCTTCCCCCCCTCGCTCTCTCCCCCCCTCTTCCCCCCCGCGCTCTCTTTTCCTCCCCCCCTCGCTCTCTTTTCCTCCCCCCCTCGCTCTCTTTTCCTCCCCCCCTCGCTCTCTTTTCCTCCCCCCCCCTCGCTCTCTCTTTTCCCTCGCTCTCTCCTGGCATGGTCAGTACAGAAATCTCTCCATTGTGGAGGGGTGAGAGGGAGTAATAAACATGGAGTCCCTACTGTGTCTGTGTATTTATTTCTAATAAAGTTTTTTTCTCTATGTGGTCTTTTTTTTTTTTTAAACCCTTTATTGGAGATTCTTAATGGCCAGGTCAAACTTGGCCTGACATTAAGAATCTCAGGCTTTATACCAGCTGGTAAAACATAGCTGGTATTAACCCCTTATTACCCAGCGTGCCACCTGCCACCAGGGCCACTGGAAGAGTTGGATACAGCGCCAGAAGATGGCGCTTCTATGAAAGCGCCATTTTCTGGGGCGGCTGTGGACTGCAATTCGCAGCGGGGGGCCCAGAAAGTTTGGGCACCCTTCACTGCGGATTCCAATCCCCAGCTGCATAGTTGTACCTGGCTGGACTCAAAAATTCGGCGAAGCCCATGTCATTTTTTTTTTTAATTATTTCATGAAATTCATGAAATAAAAAAAAAAAAAAAAAAAGGGCTTCTCTATATTTTTGGTTTCCAGCCGGGTACAAATAGGCAGCTGGGGGTTGGGGGCAGCCCGTAGCTGCCTGCTGTACCTGGCTAGCATACAAAAATATGGCGAAGCCCACTTAATTTTTTTAAAAAAGTTTTCAGGCAAAAACCTTTATAAAGGAAAAAAAGGTTTCCCTGGATTTCTATTGCCAGTGAAAGTAACACCAAGCAGCTGGGGTTAGCAGCCAGTAGCTGCTTGGGTTACCCTTAACAATAGAAAATGCAGCGGGAGCCCACAAACAATGTGATTTTTTTTTTATTTTTTATTTTTAATGAATTTTTAAAAAAAAAAAAAAAAAAAAAAAATCGACATGGGCTTCGCCCATCGAGCACCAGAGCATTTTACTGCTCAATTCATCCCAAGTAATCAGATGACTGCAGTGTCTGCCAATTACTTGTTCTGTGTCCCCCTGCATCCATTGCAGCGTGTACGGGCTGTGAGGTCAGCGGAGTTCACTCCAGCACTGGAGTCAGCTGATCTGAACTCAGCTGAACTCCAGCCTGCACACGCTGCGATGGATGCAGGGGGACATAGAACAAGTAAGGTCTAAGCCACACGGCGAGAAAAACAGTGCGAGTGGAGTGCGATCAAACATCGCATTCCACTCGGACCAATATTAGCCTGTGTGTCAGCACACATGAGCGATTATTTTCTCCGCCCTAATTGGACCGAGAAAACAATCGCAGCATGCTACAACTGTAATGCAAGACTCTCTCTTTTACCCATTCAAGTGTATGTGGTGAGAGAAAAATCGCACTGCACTTGCGGTACATCGTTGGACTACGGAGGAGAGAAATCCCTCCCACCACTCCTCAGTGCTGGTCCGCCCCCGCAGCTGAGGTCTGCTCGCAGAGTCGGACCTCAGTCGCAGGGACACACGCATGACACTCAGCTCTGCTGTACTGAGCGTGAGCAGAGTGTAATGCGAGGGGATCGCAGTAATCCCCGTGTGGCCCCAGCCTAATCGGCCGATACTTGAGTCAGCTGATCTGAACTCAGCTGAAGTCCTGTACACACAGCCCGCACACGGTCACATGTGACCGGCAGCAGGCAGCGACTGCTGTTAAGGCTACATTCACATGACCGTTCCGTTTTTGCGGGCCACAAAAAAACGGTCCTTTTTTTCATGGATGCATCCTAGTGGCATCCGAGTGACATCTGCGTGCCTTCCGTTTTTTTTGCGGACCGCAAAAAACGGAAGCAGCAAGAAAGATAAATAGATGAGTAGATATAGAGATGATAAGATAGATATAGAGACAGAGGGATAGAGGGATGAATGAATGAATGAATGAATGAATGTATAGATAGATAGATAAATACATATATAATGTCTTACCCCCTGCATATTCTAAGCTGACACCCTTTTGTGACTTTCATGTGGCACTAAGGGGTGCTTAGCCTTGTATTTAGCCATAAAATAAATAAATAATAAAAAAAAATGACATGCGGTCCCCCTATCTTTTGTAGCCAGCTAGGGTAAAGCAAACGGCTGCAGCCTGCAAACCACAGCTCGCAGCTTCACCTTGGCTGGTAATCCAAAACAGAGGGCACCCCATGCTGTTATTTTAAATAATTTAAAACAAAAAACACGGGGTCCCCCAAAATTGGATCACCAGCCAAGGTAAAGCGGACAGCTGTGGTCTGGTATTCTCAGACTAGGGAGGTTCACAGTTATTGGACACTCCCCAGCCTAAAAATAGCAGGCTGCAGCCGCCCCAGAACTAGCGCATCCATTAAATGTGCCAGTCCTGGTGCTTCGCGCCATCTCATCCCGTTGCCCTGGTGCGGTGGCAAACGGGGTAATATATGGGGTTAATACCAGATGTGTAATGTCACCTGGCATCAAGCCCTGGAGTTAGTGATGTCAGGCGTGTATCAGATACCCGACATCACCAACCCAGGCAGTAATAAAAAAAAAAAAAGACAACAAACACATTTTTATTTGAAAAAACACTCCCCAACACATTCCCTCTTTCACCAATTTATTAGAAAGAAAAACAATCCAGGTCTGGTGTAATCCAAGGGGGTCCCACGATGATCCATACCATAGTCAATGTCCCAGTCAATGAAGAACAGAATGTTCCCTATTTGCTGGGAGAGCCGTGCAGTGACCTGAGCTAACATCAATAGGTCAGCCCAGGTCACTGCAGGGCATGACGAGTGCTGCTATCAGGAGGTTAGCGAGGTATATTACCTGCGATGATCGCTGAACTCCTGACAGCAGCGCTGTCACTGAGTTCAATGACCGCCGCCTTCACAAACCAAGTATCGCAAGCGGCCCGTGACGTCACCACTAGTCACAGTAACGGGTCGACAGCGAAAGGTGATGTGACAAGCGGCGGGCATAGAAGGCAGTGACGACCGCTGACGTCAGGAGGGCAGGACTTCATCACCGTAGGTAATGAAATTGCTAACCTCTTGACGGTAGCGCTGGTCATCCCCGTGACTGCTGACACTGCAGTGCGGGCCGCTGCTGACACTGCTGAGCGGGCAGCCACGGGGCTGGGGCTGGAGCGTGACACTGACTGCACGGGCACCCGACGGAAGTCACATGGAAGTGCTTCCGTGTTGCTTCCGGGAATTTTGCGGACCCATTGCCTTGTATTGAGTCACGGTTCGTTATTACGGAACAGAATAGGACATGTTCCATAATAACGGAGCGGACATACGGCATCCGATGTGTTTTTTTTTGTAGGATCGGATGCACATGGAAGTGCTACCGTGTACCATCCGATCATACACAAAAGACATTGAAAATATGGTCCTGTCTGTGGGGCCGCAAAAAAACAGGAACTGACCAGGACACACGGAACGGTCATGTGAATGAGCCCACCTGCAGCCATTGCAGCGTGTGCGGGCTGTGAGATCAGGAGTCAGCTGACTCCAGCGCCGGACGATAAATTCTGTGTCCCGCTGCAGAAGGATGCGGTAAAATAACGGTTGCATGCGCTGCACATTTAATCCACAGGATCCGGTCATATGCGGTTTGCGGATGATACGGACGACACACAGACTAGGGAAGAGGGAAAAAAGCAATCTCATCACCCCGACACTTTTTTTTCCCCAATTATTTTTTTCACATGTTGCGCAGACTAATAATCATAATTTCTGTACACATACACACACACTCTCACACACACTCTCACACACACACACACTCACACTATACACACACACAGTATATACGCACACACACACTTTCTTCCCCTGGCTGTGCAGAGCTGCTGTATCTGTGATTTCTCTCTGGGCATCAACTGGGAAGAGGCAGGGAGGAGGGTTTGGTCGGAGAGCAGAGTGGGTGTATTAGACACAATGGGTGTGTTAGATAAGCTAGACACCGCCCTAGAGCCACAAAGAGTTCTGGGACTTGTAGGAACTGAACACAGGAAGTCAGAGGAGAGATTAACCCCATCAGAGCTGGAGCCAGCAATGAGCATGTGCTGCTAGTGCACAATAAAAGGTAATTTTGCTGAAAAAACATAATAGATGTGTTGAGGGGCACATATTAGCAAGATTTATCAGAAAAAAAAAATCAGTTTTGGTAACTGGACAACTTCTTTAACACATACACACACACCAGCCTTTGGTCACATGACGTGATGTCAAAAAGGTCCTTAAGCAGTCCTATATTTGGCATATAAACACTGGGGCCGCTAGGAGAATGGGGGCCCTGTGAAATTGTCCAGTTTGCTCTCCCTTTCCCCTAATGCCAGTCCTGCATGCCCGCCTGTGTCCTGTTCAGTTTAGACTTCTGTAATTAAGAGACCTTTGGTTACATCATGTCACATGACTTTGAAGTTATCAAAGGTCCTTAAACAATCAACCTTAGAATACAACTGATGGGGTCCATAAGAGAGTGGGGTTCCTGAGAAGTTGCACAGTTTGACTCCTCCAAACTCCTGACTGTAACTAGGGCTTATTTTTGGAGCAGGGCTTATATTTCAAGCATTCTCCAAAAATCCCATAAACTCATGTTAGGGCTTATTTTCGGTGTAGGTCGTATTTTCAGGGAAACAGGGTATTTGTGGCACCCTGGACAAGCCAGGTCGTCACAGAACTACACCAACACACCCCGGTTAGGCACACCGAAGCCAAACACAAATCCTTGTTGCCTTCCTCCAGGATCTGATGGCCACACCAGGGGGTGGGCCAGGCGGTTGGTCCCGCCCACCGAGGAGTTCACAGTCCTGGAGGCGGGAAAAGGATGCAGATCAGTTTTGAAGTTGGAGAAGTGAGGAAGTAAAGTGGTAGAGGAGCAGTCTGAAGGCGGTCCGGGTGTGTGGCCCGGACGGAACAGCAAGGTTGGCAGACGGTGGTGACCGTCTGCAGGAGAGGCTTATTGGAGCAAACCGTAAGGACCGTGGCCGGGCGGTGGCCCGGCGGTACCGGATCGGCGAGCAAAGAGAAGCCAGCACCATCCGGCAGGGCTTACGGACCCCGACAAGGCTAGGAGTCGCCGTTGAATTTGTCAAATCCGTTAGCTAAGGGAACCTCCGGGGTTTCCCAGCAGTCAAGACCCGATTGAAGGCAGCCGCTCAAACCGTAGAGGGAAACACAGTCACCGCCAAGGCTACAGTTCCCAGGGCCAGAGCCTGCTGGCAAACGGGGCCCCTCAGCCTCCATCCAAGCTGGGGAGCGGGTTACCGGTGGGAAGCCATTGGAACCGTAAACACAACACAGGTGCAGGGAAAGGCAGTCACCATCAACCTGCCGGGAGGAGAAACACCGCAGCCGTCTGTGGGACCCGTCCATCCAGCCGTTTGTTTTCCCGGAGACTTTGCATTCGTCATTGGCTGAGTGAGTACCACCGTGCCGTGCGGCACAGCGCTGCCCCCGCGACCCTGCACCTCACCAGGCCCCGTAACCCGCCTGCCATACATCCCTACCTCCCTCACCGGGCCCCGGGACAACCAACCCCCCTACCCACGGAGGGAAGAACCAACATCCAAGCTGATCCCTGTCATCGCTCCCGGGATCCCCGTCCAGAGCAGCGGTGGTGTCACCAATCTCACCACAACCGTGGGTGGCGTCACGGACAATATCCCTAAACCCAAACCAAACCACCACCCCCTTTCACTCACGGGTGAGGAACGCCGCTCGAGTCCCCAGGATCCGGCCCACCGCTCGAGCCACCACCGAGCAGCAGCAGCCGGACCCGAGCAGTGGGTGAGCGTAGCGTCCCCTCCTCCTCCCGCGATATATTCATGAACCCCCTTGCAGGTATTTAACCCCTTCACGACCCATGACGGATATATCCGTCATGGATCGTGTGAGGTTAATTCCCGCCCCCTGCCGTGGGCAGGTCGCGGCGATCCGCGCACATATCAGCTGTTTTCAACAGCTGACATGTGTGCCTGCATGTTACGAGTGGAATCGCAATCCACTCGCAACATTTAACCCCTTACATCTCGCTGCCAAAGTCTGGCAGCGAGATGTATATGCGCGCAGCCATTACGTTCACTTACCGCCGCCTCCACCTTCACCGTGCGTGATCACGTGACTTTCGGTGGTTGCCATGGTAGCACAGTGTCATGTGATGACGCCTGTAGCTAACATGAGTCACTTCCTCTCAGTGCCGGCATAGTGCTAGCACAGAGAGTAAAGTAGCGTATCTGCAGTTCTCAGCTCTGTAGCTGAGATCTACAGATAGGGCAGAGCGATCGGATTGTTGATCCATATAGCCGCCTAGGACTAGTAAAATAAAAAATAAAGTAAAAAAAAAAGTTTAAAAAAACCTAAAAGTTCAAATCACCCCCCTTTCACCCCTTTGAAAATTAAAGGGTTAAAAAAAAATAAAATATACTCATATTTGGTATCGCCGCGTTCAGAAATGCCCGCTCTATCAAAATATAAAAACAATTAATCTGATGGTAAATGGCGTAGCGGCAAAAAAATTCAAAACGCCAAAATTACGTTTTTGGTCGCCACAAGTTTTGCACAAAATGCAATAACAGGTGATCAAAACGTAGCATCTGCGCAAAAATGGTACAGTTAAAAACGTCAGCCCGAGATGCAAAAAAAAGGCCGTCACTGAGCGATAGATCCCGAAAAATGCGAACACTACGGGTTTCGGAAAATGGCGCAAAACGTACGCCACTTTTATTGGACAAACGTGTGAATTTTTTTTAACCCCTTAGCTACAAGTAAACCTATACATGTTTGGTGTCTACAAACTTGCACTGACCTCAGGCATCATACCCACACATCAGTTTTACCATATAGTGAATATGGTGAATAAAATATCCCAAAAACTATTGTACGATCACAATTTTGTTTGCAGTTTTCCAGTACACTATATGGTAAAACTTTTGGTTTCATTTAAAAGTACAACTTGTCCTGCAAAAAACAAGCCCTCATATGGCAAGATTGACGGAAAAATAAAAAACTTACGGCTCTTGGAAGAAGGGGAGCAAAAAAAACAACGGAAAAACGGAAAGAGCCCAGGGGCTGAACGGGATAAGTTGCCATCATAACAATATAGAGAAGACATTAGAAGCAAACAGCAGAAGAAGCAGAAGCAAAGAAAATACAGCTGAAAAAAACAGAGCAGAAAGTCTAAAAATGTAAACACAAAATTAGTGCAGAAAGTGCATGAGTAGATATCTCTTACTGGATAGAGCTGGAGGACACACATCCTGAGGAACATCGGGGTCTTGTTTACAGTCCTGTGGGAGAAGAGGACGGGGACATCTCTCTGGTGTTGTCCTCTTACTGGATAGACCTGGAGGAGACACATACAGGGACTGAATTCATTCCTTACATACAGATAATTATAGGCCGTGTGTATTTAGTCCTGTCTATTACCTGGTGATGTGAGGGGCTGGGGAACCTCAATCATGACGTCCTTGTACAGATCTTTGTGTCCTTCTAAATACTCCCACTCCTCCATGGAGAAATAGACGGTGACGTCCTGACACCTTATAGGAACCTGACACATACAATGATACCGTCACCCCCGATCCCTTCATAGCGTTACTGTATAATGTCCCAGCATTCCCAGCAGTGTCACCTCTCCAGTCAGCAGCTCAATCATCTTGTAGGTGAGTTCTAGGATCTTCTGGTCATTGATGTCCTCATGTATCGGGGGGTGAGGTGGAGGCCCCGTGATTGGGCTCAGGGGTCTTCCCCATCCCTCAGACACAGGGGCCTGACAGCGCTCACTAGAGGTCTTCTTCACTACTGTGTAATCCTGGTTATGGAGAGACACAGTAATAAATCTCACTCCAGACATTTCCAGAGTCCTCACCTCTCCAGTTCTGTCCATCTGTTATTCCCATAGATAAGAATGATGTAATGTGACGTCATCAGAATCTCTCACCTCTCCAGTAAGCCGGAAGAGGATCTCTAGGTTCAGGTGTAATATCCTCTCCGCCATCTTGTCCCTGTCCATATCCATCCTTCACGGGGCAATCAGGAGAATTCTCTTATATAGAATCAAATCACTGAGAGGATTCGATATTGTAAGAACCTGAATGTGAAGGAGAAGAGTCCATATGGAAAATTAATGGAGATAATAATGGAGGGAAGATATAATTTGGGCAGTAAAAAAAAATGTCAACATGAAATGAAGTAGCAAAACCGACCCATAAAAGTATTGCACCTAAAATGGTATCAATGAAAACGAGAGCTCATCAAGCAAAAAACAAGCCCTTGCTCAACTCCGATGTCGGAAGATAGAGACACAAACTGATTTTTTTTATGTTGTTTGTTTTTTTGTTCTTTTTTTACAAAAGTCTGATTTTTATTCACTACTAGAGATGAGTGAACCTGGAGTTCCATGTTCGGTACAAACTCAGATTTTTCCAAAATAGCAAAGTTCAGGTTTGGGTTCAGGAGCTTTACGTATGGAAACCGCTCTCGTGTGATCGGATGTATTGTGCACCAAGAAATAAAACTGAAAAAACCCGCCCTCCCCCGGAAGTGATCTGTTTATGGCTGCATGTGGGCGGAGACCCGAACTGCCAATCAGTGACTCCAAATAAAGTCCAGGTCAACTCCAAGTCCAGAACCGATCTTTACAAATGTTCAGCTGGATCAGCAGAAGCCGAACGTCCACGGGTCCGCTCATCTCTAGTCACCACTGAGATAATAATAAATGTGTGATATTACTGTAATCACACTGACCTGGAGAATCACGCTGACCGCTCACTTCCAGCACATCGTGAACGGAGTAAAAACAATAAAAAAAATAATGGAATTACCTTTTTTTTAACCATTTCACCGCACTTTGCATTTTTGCTTAATTTCCAGTATATTTTATGGTAAAATTAAAAACTATGAGTCATTTAAAAAAAAAAAAAAAACAATTCTTCATACGGCAATGTGGGAGGAAAAATAAAAGAGCCGCGCAGCTACACACAATCATGTAGCATCAGGAGAGGAACTCAATCCATCTCTAGATAAGGCAGAGACGGTTTATTACTGTCTCTGCCTTCTCTGTCCCTGTATACTCAGCTCTGCGGTGCAATGCAGCGGGAATGGTGAGGGACCTGACAGTGACACAGATCTCTGTGTGAGAGCCCATCCACCATCGGTACTTGCCAACTGTAATTGTTTGGGGTCTGGTGAGTGCAATAATTGTATGGGGGGAGAGGGGTATCTGCTTTCTTTTGGGGGTGTCTGCCTTCTTTGATAAAAGTCCTGCTGTATTCTTTAACTTTTTTAGATGCTTGGACACTTTCCTATGGAACCGCAACTAGGACTTATTTTTGGATTATGGCTTATATTTTAAGTATACTCAAAAAGGTTCCCAAAAATCCTACCAGGGCTTATTTTCAGGGTAGGTCTTATTTTCGAGGAAACAGGGAAGAAAGAGCTAATAGTGCTTTTTTCCCCCCATATAGGCCCCAAAGAGGCCATGTGGTCACCGCTGAGTGATTATATCAGCCCCAGTTACAAGGGAAGGAAGATGAAAATAAAAATAAACTGAACTGACCCCCGCCCCCTTCCAAATGTGTGAAATATAGGAAAATACCACTGTCAATCCAATCTCTGTTACTAGCCCTGACCAGATAAAAAACAGCCATATATACAAAATAATAAGCGTTACTAAATAGCTAAGAAATATTTACATGTGATCATAAACATATAATATGACAGTGTCCGGCTTTCAGTTATAGGGATGGTCCCAATGCAGTTTTAGTCACCGCTCAGTATACAGTGATCAGTGGTTGTATACGCGCTCTCGGCACTGACTGACAGCAGGTTCCAATGCTGAACAGGTGTCAGTCACTGTGGGGGGGAGGGGGGTATATATGTGCTACAAACAGACATTTCCCTTATTTTCGAACCGGTATCGCTCCACATCAGACACAATGCTGAAGTTGGTTTCTTATTCATCCAGTTTCTTATTCAGTGCTGAAGTTGATTTAGTTTTGGATTTTTTTCTGTTTTAAGTTTGTTGTTTTTTTTTTACAGGTTTAACAACAAACCTAAAAAAATTACAATAATAAAATACAATACAATGCGTAGGCCTGACGTGAATACACTGAAAAGCAGCAAAAAAAAGTATAAAACTGGCACAAAATGGGCATCAAAGTCGCAAAGTGACATCAAAGCTTTTTTTCACAAGGGTAACAGGAAAAAAAATGCACCATACAATTTATTGTGCAATGTCTCCTGAATATGCAGATACCTCATATGTGGTGGAAATCAAATGTTTGCGCGCACAGCAGGGCTCGGAAGGGAAGTAGCGTCATTTGACTACAAAAGTGGCTGGAATTATTAGCGGACGCCATGTCACGTTTGCAGAACCCATCAGGTGCCTAAACACTGGAGCTCCATCACAAGTGACCCCATTTTGGAAACTAGACTCCTCAAGGATTTTATCTACGTGTATAGTGAGCATTTTGAATCCCCAGGTATTTCACAGAATTTGATAAACAGGTTGTTTTTTTCAAAAAAATGTTGCTTTAGCACCAAATTTCTCACTTTTTCAAGAAGCAACATCAAAGAGTGGACCCCACAGTTTGTTATCCCAATTTCTTATGAGCTCAGGGATACCTCACATATGGCTAAAAACCTCTGTTTAGACAAACGGGAGGGCTCTCAACAGAAGCACCATGTGAATTTTGGAAAATTTTAAATATATTGCTGGCACTATGTCGCATTTGCAGGGCCCCTAAGGTACCTATACAGCAGAAACCCCCACAAATGACCCAATTTTGGAAACTAAACCCCTCAAGGATTTTAGGGTTACAGTGAGCATTTTGAACCCACAGGTACTTTACAAAAATGGTGCTGTAGTGACAAATTTCTCACTTTTAGGCTATGTGCCCACGATCTGGTGTCACGGCGTCTAGGGCGCAGTGTCAGCCTCCTTCAGAGATGCGAGTATTGTCCACTGGAGAACGTAGCTGCCCACGATCCAGGATCAGGCTGCTACGGACTTTAGCTCTACTTTCCCCGCGGACAACACTCTTGTGTCCACAGCACAAATTGAAATCCTGCAGCTCAGGAAGCCGTGCCGCAGGTCAGATTATGCTATGGAAAAAAACAAGCACAGTGCAGGAGATTAAAAAAAATCCTTCCAATGCGCTTGTACTGCACAGCACAGCGTTTTGGACGCAGCAAAAACACTCTGCATGCAAAACGCTGCAAACGCTGATCGTGGGCAGCTAGCCTAAAAAGTAGGATGGATGGATAGACAGATGTAAAACACATACAGTGCCTACAAGTAGTATTCAACCCCCTGCAGATTTAGCAGGTTTACACATTCGGAATTAACTTGGCATTGTGACATTTGGACTGTAGATCAGCCTGGAAGTGTGAAATGCACTGCAGCAAAAAAGAAAATTTATTTTTTTTTATTTTTTTTTTAAATTGTGAAAAGTTTATTCAGAGGGTCATTTATTATTCAACCCCCTCAAACCACAAGAATTCTGTTTGGTTCCCCTAAAGTATTAAGAAGTATTTCAGGCACAAAGAACAATGAGCTTCACATGTTTGGATTAATTATCTCTTTTTCCAGCCTTTTCTGACTAATTAAGACCCTCCCCAAACTTGTGAACAGCACTCATACTTGGTCAACATGGGAAAGACAAAGGAGCATTCCAAGGCCATCAGACACAAGATCGTGGAGGGTCACAAGGCTGGCAAGGGGCACAAAACCCTTTCCAAGGAGTTGGGCCTACCTGTCTCCACTGTTGGGAGCATCATGCGGAGTGGAAGGCTTATGGAACTACTGTTAGCCTTCCACGGCCTGGACAGCCTTTGAAAGTTTCCACCCGTGCCGAGGCCAGGCTTGTCCGAAGAGTCAAGGCTAACCCAAGGACAACAAGGAAGGAGCTCTGGGAAGATCTCATGGCAGTGGGGACATTGGTTTCAGTCAATACCATAAGTAACGTACTCCACCGCAATGGTCTCCGTTCCAGACGAGCCCGTAAGGTACCTTTACTTTCAAAGCGTCATGTCAAGGCTCGTCTACAGTTTGCTCATGATCACTTGGAGGACTCTGAGACAGACTGGTTCAAGGTTCTCTGGTCTGATGAGACCAAGATCGAGATCTTTGGTGCCAACCACACACGTGACGTTTGGAGACTGGATGGCACTGCATACGACCCCAAGAATACCATCCCTACAGTCAAGCATGGTGGTGGCAGCATCATGCTGTGGGGCTGTTTCTCAGCCAAGGGGCCTGGCCATCTGGTCCGCATCCATGGGAAGATGGATAGCACGGCCTACCTGGAGATTTTGGCCAAGAACCTCCTCTCCTCCATCAAGGATCTTAAGATGGGTCGTCATTTCATCTTCCAACAAGACAACGACCCAAAGCACACAGCCAAGAAAACCAAGGCCTGGTTCAAGAGGGAAAAAAATCAAGGTGTTGCAGTGGCCTAGTCAGTCTCCTGACCTTAACCCAATTGAAAACTTGTGAAAGGAGCTCAAGATTAAAGTCCACATGAGTTAAATTAATCCCAAGCACACAATCAATTGCAACAGGGTAATGCAAAAAGTGATTTTTATTATAATTATGCAAGCAGAAAGAGAATGCCACTACCGAAAAAGCAAAGACAAAGTCAAGCCAACGTGTCGGCCTTCACAAGGCCTTTATCAAGGACTTGCGTGTATCAAGAAGTGACGGGTATAGACGGATTAGACGTCAAATGGGTAAACCACAGGTAGGGCGTTCTGCTCTCAAAGCACAACTTGCCAGAGTCAAGGAGGCATGAAAGGTGAGTGGGTGGATGGAGGAAGTGCCTTACAGGGCACAACGGCAGGGGGACAGGGTCCCAGGGGTGCTGGCAGCAGGCGTGTGGCAGTCTACTGCCACACGCCTGCTGCCAGCACCCCTGGGACCCTGTCCCCCTGCCGTTGTGCCCTGTAAGGCACTTCCTCCATCCACCCACTCACCTTTCATGCCTCCTTGACGCTGGCAAGTTGTGCTTTGAGAGCAGAACGCCCTACCTGTGGTTTACCCATTTGACGTCTAATCCGTCTATACCCGTCACTTCTTGATACACGCAAGTCCTTGATAAAGGCCTTGTGAAGGCCGAAACGTTGGCTTGACTTTGTCTTTGCTTTTTCGGTAGTGGCATTCTCTTTCTGCTTGCATAATTATAATAAAAATCACTTTTTGCATTACCCTGTTGCAATTGATTGTGTGCTTGGGATTAATTTAACTATTGTAACTACTTTCCCTTTAAGCACCTCCCCCATACCCGCAGTTGAGCCCAGCTCTACTCTGAACTTAAAGTCCACATGAGACACCCAAAGAACCTAGATAACTTGGAGAAGATCTGCATGGAGGAGTGGGCCAAGATAACTCCAGAGACATGTGCCGGCCTGATCAGGTCTTATAAAAGACGATTATTAGCTGTAATTGCAAACAAGGGTTATTCCACAAAATATTAAACCTAGGGGTTGAATAATAATTGACACACACTTTTATGTTGAAAATTTATTAAAATTTAACTGAGCAACATAACTTGTTGGTTTGTAAGATTTATGCATCTGTTAATAAATCCTGCTCTTGTTTGAAGTTTGCAGGCTCTAACTTATTTGCATCTTATCAAACCTGCTAAATCTGCAGGGGGTTGAATACTACTTGTAGGCACTGTATATAATGTCCCACCCCCTGCATATTCTAAGCTGGCACCCTTTAGTGACTTCCATGTGAAACTAAAGGGTGTTTAGCCATATATTTAGCCAAAAAATAAATAATTAATAAAAAAAAGTGGGGTACCCCCCATTTTTGATAACCAGCTAGGGTAAAGCAGACGGCTGCAGACTACAGTAGGTAGCTTCACCTTGTCTGGTAATCCAAAACAGAGGGCACCCCACGCTGTTTGTTTAAAATTATTTATAAATATTAAAAAAAAAAAAAAAAACATGGGTTCCCCCAAATTGGATTACCAGCCAAGGTGAAGCTGACAGCTGGAGTCTGGTATTCTCAGGGTGGGAAGGGCCATGGTTACTTGGCCCTTCCCAGCCTAAAAATAGCAGGCTGCAGCCATCCCAGCAGTGGCGCATCCATTAGATGTGCCAATCCTGTCACTTCGCCCCAGCTCATCTTGTTGCCCTGGTGCGGTGGCAAACAGGGTAATAAATGGGGTTGATACCAGCTGTGTAATGTCACCTGGCATCAAGCCCTGGGGTTAGTAATGTTGCGGCATCTATCAGATATCTGACATCACGAACCCAATAAGTAATAAAAAAAAGGACAACAAAAAATTTGTATTTGAATAAACACTCCCCAACACATTCCCTCTTTCACCAACTTATTGAAAAGAAAAAAAAATCCAGTCCGCCACAGTCTATTTTGGAGGTCCCACGATGATTGTGGACCTTCCAGAATATGTGGGCACGCTCAGTGAACACTTTTCCCATTTTCTGGAAGTGCAGACCCTCCATGTGAGCAGTGTGGCTGCAGTGACCTGAGACCTCGGTTCCAGCCGAGAACAGTATGAGCTGCAGTAAGCTCAGTGTCACTGTGTACAGGGAGCCAGGTGAGAGGATGAGGAGGGATCGTGGGGACCGGGGCAGCAGCAGGTATCGGGAGACCGGGGGAGGACCGGGGAGTGACAGGTGATGACTTGGCTGGACCTGGGGAGGACTTTTCTGTTGCATCTGACATGTGACATGGGACAGAAATCAGAGGAGGATGAATGCAGCGTGCGGCCACCATCTTAGATGATCAGTATGGGGAGGGGAATGGTGGGCACTTTGGCCACACCGGGGGAGGGGATATATCTCCCATGTGACATATTTTATCATGCTTGGTGGGAGAGAAATCATTTATTACTGGAGCCGCCATTTACTGTAACGTGATCATCTATATACGGTGTATACCGGTGATCACGTCTCCAGGGACCGGAAAAAAATGGCCAAATTGTGATCTCCAGGGTCTTCGCTACCCCTGCTAGCTGAGATTATCCAACACCAATGTCACCGGATGGTCAAAATACTTACCTAACGGTCGGTGCGGAGCAGACTGGTCGGATGGGAGTCTCCGTTCTCCAGGTCCCGCGCCTCCTCTTTTGGTCGTCTTTGTCCTCCTTCTTAAGTTAATGTGGATGACGCGTTCTACGTGTTGTTCCGTACCGACCGTTGGGTATTATAAACATCTGGTGACAGGTGATATGGAAGAAGTGCCCTTCACTACTGATGTTTTATCCATACGGCGGTCGTAAAGGGGTTAAACTGCATGTACAAAACAATATGAAAATGTGCCTGGTCAAGAACCGGAGTAAACTGGACATGAAGGGGTTAATGATAATGATGACCCCCAAAATAACAGAGACCCTGCACCTACCTCCACCTGCAGAGCCGCACACTAGATATATAATACCCTGCACCTACCTCCACCTGCAGAGCCGCACACTAGATATATAATACCCTGCACCTACCTCCACCTGCAGAGCCGCACACTAGATATATAATACCCTGCACCTACCTCCACCTGCAGAGCCGCACACTAGATATATAATACCCTGCACCTACCTCCACCTGCAGAGCCGCACACTAGATATATAATACCCTGCACCTACCTCCACCTGCAGAGCCGCACACTAGATATATAATACCCTGCACCTACCTCCTCCTGCAGAGCCGCACACTAGATATATAATACCCTGCACCTGCCTCCACCTGCAGAGCCGCACACTAGATATATAATACCCTGCACCTGCCTCCACCTGCAGAGCCGCACACTAGATATATAATACCCTGCACCTACCTCCACCTGCAGAGCCGCACACTAGATATATAATACCCTGCACCTACCTCCACCTGCAGAGCCGCACACTAGATATATAATACCCTGCACCTACCTCCACCTGCAGAGCCGCACACTAGATATATAATACCCTGCACCTACCTCCACCTGCAGAGCCGCACACTAGATATATAATACCCTGCACCTACCTCCACCTGCAGAGCCGCACACTAGATATATAATACCCTGCACCTACCTCCACCTGCAGAGCCGCACACTAGATATATAATACCCTGCACCTACCTCCACCTGCAGAGCCGCACACTAGATATATAATACCCTGCACCTACCTCCACCTGCAGAGCCGCACACTAGATATATAATACCCTGCACCTACCTCCACCTGCAGAGCCGCACACTAGATATATAATACCCTGCACCTACCTCCACCTGCAGAGCCGCACACTAGATATATAATACCCTGCACCTACCTCCACCTGCAGAGCCGCACACTAGATATATAATACCCTGCACCTACCTCCACCTGCAGAGCCGCACACTAGATATATAATACCCTGCACCTACCTCCACCTGCAGAGCCGCACACTAGATATATAATACCCTGCACCTACCTCCACCTGCAGAGCCGCACACTAGATATATAATACCCTGCACCTACCTCCACCTGCAGAGCCGCACACTAGATATATAATACCCTGCACCTACCTCCACCTGCAGAGCCGCACACTAGATATATAATACCCTGCACCTACCTCCACCTGCAGAGCCGCACACTAGATATATAATACCCTGCACCTACCTCCACCTGCAGAGCCGCACACTAGATATATAATACCCTGCACCTACCTCCACCTGCAGAGCCGCACACTAGATATATAATACCCTGCACCTACCTCCACCTGCAGAGCCGCACACTAGATATATAATACCCTGCACCTACCTCCACCTGCAGAGCCGCACACTAGATATATAATACCCTGCACCTACCTCCACCTGCAGAGCCGCACACTAGATATATAATACCCTGCACCTACCTCCACCTGCAGAGCCGCACACTAGATATATAATACCCTGCACCTACCTCCACCTGCAGAGCCGCACACTAGATATATAATAACCTGCACCTACCTCCACCTGCAGAGCCGCACACTAGATATATAATACCCTGCACCTACCTCCACCTGCAGAGCCGCACACTAGATATATAATACCCTGCACCTACCTCCACCTGCAGAGCCGCACACTAGATATATAATACCCTGCACCTACCTCCACCTGCAGAGCCGCACACAGATATATAATAACCTGCACCTACCTCCCCCTGCAGAGCCGCACACTAGATATATAATACCCTGCACCTACCTCCTCCTGCAGAGCCGCACACTAGATATATAATACCCTGCACCTACCTCCTCCTGCAGAGCCGCACACTGGATATATAATACCCTGCACCTACCTCCACCTGCAGAGCCGCACACTAGATATATAATACCCTGCACCTACCTCCTCCTGCAGAGCCGCACACTGGATATATAATACCCTGCACCTACCTCCACCTGCAGAGCCGCACACTAGATATATAATACCCTGCGCCTACCTCCACCTGCAGAGCCGCACACTAGATATATAATACCCTGCGCCTACCTCCACCTGCAGAGCCGCACACTAGATATATAATACCCTGCGCCTACCTCCACCTGCAGAGCCGCACACTAGATATATAATACCCTGCGCCTACCTCCACCTGCAGAGCCGCACACTAGATATATAATACCCTGCACCTACCTCCTCCTGCAGAGCCGCACACTAGATATATAATACCCTGCACCTACCTCCACCTGCAGAGCCGCACACTAGATATATAATACACTGCACCTACCTCCACCTGCAGAGCCGCACACTAGATATATAATACCCTGCACCTACCTCCTTCTGCAGAGCCGCACACTAGATATATAATACCCTGCACCTACCTCCACCTGCAGAGCCGCACGCTAGATATATAATACCCTGCACCTACCTCCACCTGCAGAGCCGCACGCTAGATATATAATACCCTGCACCTACCTCCACCTGCAGAGCCGCACGCTAGATATATAATACCCTGCACCTACCTCCACCTGCAGAGCCGCACGCTAGATATATAATACCCTGCACCTACCTCCACCTGCAGAGCCGCACGCTAGATATATAATACCCTGCACCTACCTCCACCTGCAGAGCCGCACGCTAGATATATAATACCCTGCACCTACCTCCACCTGCAGAGCCGCACGCTAGATATATAATACCCTGCACCTACCTCCACCTGCAGAGCCGCACGCTAGATATATAATACCCTGCACCTACCTCCACCTGCAGAGCCGCACGCTAGATATATAATACCCTGCACCTACCTCCACCTGCAGAGCCGCACGCTAGATATATAATACCCTGCACCTACCTCCACCTGCAGAGCCGCGCGCTAGATATATAATACCCTGCACCTACCTCCTCCTGCAGAGCCGCACACTAGATATATAATACCCTGCACCTACCTCCTCCTGCAGAGCCGCACACTAGATATATAATACCCTGCACCTACCTCCTCCTGCAGAGCCGCACACTAGATATATAATACCCTGCACCTACCTCCACCTGCAGAGCCGCACACTAGATATATAATACCCTGCACCTACCTCCACCTGCAGAGCCGCACACTAGATATATAATACCCTGCACCTACCTCCACCTGCAGAGCCGCACACTAGATATATAATACCCTGCACCTACCTCCACCTGCAGAGCCGCACACTAGATATATAATACCCTGCACCTACCTCCACCTGCAGAGCCGCACACTAGATATATAATACCCTGCACCTACCTCCACCTGCAGAGCCGCACACTAGATATATAATACCCTGCACCTACCTCCACCTGCAGAGCCGCACACTAGATATATAATACCCTGCACCTACCTCCACCTGCAGAGCCGCACACTAGATATATAATACCCTGCACCTACCTCCACCTGCAGAGCCGCACACTAGATATATAATACCCTGCACCTACCTCCACCTGCAGAGCCGCACACTAGATATATAATACCCTGCACCTACCTCCACCTGCAGAGCCGCACACTAGATATATAATACCCTGCACCTACCTCCACCTGCAGAGCCGCACACTAGATATATAATACCCTGCACCTACCTCCACCTGCAGAGCCGCACACTAGATATATAATACCCTGCACCTACCTCCACCTGCAGAGCCGCACACTAGATATATAATACCCTGCACCTACCTCCACCTGCAGAGCCGCACACTAGATATATAATACCCTGCACCTACCTCCACCTGCAGAGCCGCACACTAGATATATAATACCCTGCACCTACCTCCGCCTGCAGAGCCGCACACTAGATATATAATACCCTGCACCTACCTTCACCTGCAGAGCCGCACACTAGATATATAATACCCTGCACCTACCTCCACCTGCAGAGCCGCACACTAGATATATAATACCCTGCACCTACCTCCACCTGCAGAGCCGCACACTAGATATATAATACCCTGCACCTACCTCCACCTGCAGAGCCGCACACTAGATATATAATACCCTGCACCTACCTCCACCTGCAGAGCCGCACACTAGATATATAATACCCTGCACCTACCTCCACCTGCAGAGCCGCACACTAGATATATAATACCCTGCACCTACCTCCGCCTGCAGAGCCGCACACTAGATATATAATACCCTGCACCTACCTCCACCTGCAGAGCCGCACACTAGATATATAATACCCTGCACCTACCTCCACCTGCAGAGCCGCACACTAGATATATAATACCCTGCACCTACCTCCACCTGCAGAGCCGCACACTAGATATATAATACCCTGCACCTACCTCCACCTGCAGAGCCGCACACTAGATATATAATACCCTGCACCTACCTCCACCTGCAGAGCCGCACACTAGATATATAATACCCTGCGCCTACCTCCTCCTGCAGAGCCGCACACTAGATATATAATACCCTGCACCTACCTCCACCTGCAGAGCCGCACACTAGATATATAATAACCTGCACCTACCTCCACCTGCAGAGCCGCACACTAGATATATAATAACCTGCACCTACCTCCACCTGCAGAGCCGCACACTAGATATATAATACCCTGCACCTACCTCCACCTGCAGAGCCGCGCACTAGATATATAATACCCTGCACCTACCTCCACCTGCAGAGCCGCACACTAGATATATAATACCCTGCACCTACCTCCTCCTGCAGAGCCGCACACTAGATATATAATACCCTGCACCTACCTCCACCTGCAGAGCCGCACACTAGATATATAATACCCTGCACCTACCTCCACCTGCAGAGCCGCACACTAGATATATAATACCCTGCACCTACCTCCACCTGCAGAGCCGCACACTAGATATATAATACCCTGCACCTACCTCCACCTGCAGAGCCGCACACTAGATATATAATACCCTGCACCTACCTCCTCCTGCAGAGCCGCGCACCGGATATATAATACCCTGCACCTACCTCGTCCTGCAGAGCCGCGCACCGGATATATGGCTGCTCTGTGCTTACAGGACCTGTGATGATGTCACATGGAGGGGAGGAGTCAGGGGGTCACATGGTCAGCTCCTCAGTGTATGCAGGACTCTGCTGTGCTGGTTGTCATGGTGCTGGATGAGGGGAAGTTTATGTGTGGGGTCAGGAGGGGTTTACAGTGTGGATGTAGCAGAGCCGTGTATGTGTGGCGCCCCTGACCTGGTCAGGCACCACTGAGTACTGCACCCATGCTGGGGACAGTACAACACAGGTAATCCAGAAGGCTGACAGGGGTGTGGAACACAGGCGCATAGTGATCAGGTCTCACACATGAGAGGACCCCTGGGGATCCCAGGAGGGGGCAAGCCTTCACCTTCACTGGAATAGTGGAGGGGGTAGAGCCTCCATCTCCTCTCAAGGGGTGTGGTGGAGAGTCTGGTTGCTAGGTGGCGTAGGCAAGAACAGGAGAGGAGGAGCAGTGAGTCAGTTAGAGCAGAACTCCATAGGGCTCAGTGAGGAGCAGACCTGTGGGGCTGTTGCTGTCTAACAGCGCCCGCGCAGTGGCTACAGACGGGGGAGAACGGTCAACTAGGAGTGCTGCCTGAAAGCCAGCTTCAGCTAGAGAGTGCACGGAGTGGGAAGTAAGGAGACTGCTAGAGAGCACCAGGCCCAACCGGGCGGCAGATCCCGAAGCGAGGATAGATTCACCTTTCCCTGCTAAACCTGCCGGTGTGGGGCTCTTAAAGCCCACACCACAACACTACAAAAGCCGCAGCCACGTAACCGCAGTGAGGGCCCATAGGTCATAGGAGGCAAGAGGCTGGAGTGGCCTGGCCCGGGGAACAAGCAAACGGCAAACAACAAGGGGAGAGAGGCTGCAGCATCTTCCCTGGGTGACCCCCATAGGGACTCAAAGTCGGGGTCACCCCAAACCACCAAGGGCTAAGGAAGGCGAGTCAGTAGTCACCCTCATAAAGTCAGCCTGAAGGATACCTGGTTCCCACCTGGTTCATCTCAGCTACGCCCGGGTTACTCACCCTGCCACCTGAAGTGAGTAAAAACCCTGAAAGACATCCTGCCTGTGTGGTCATTCTGCGACTTGTGGTACTACAAACCTACACAGGGCCCTGGGGCTTGCCTCACTCTCAGGAGGCTCCTACATCTAACTGCACACACCATCAGCCCCAGGCGACCCTCAACCTGCAGTGGCGGTCCCTACTGGCCGCAATACTGAGAGTGGCGTCACGATCAAAAACAGAAGATTTCCTACCAGTGACGGAGATCCAGCTGAGTGGAGTCCCTGAAGGTAATGCACCGACACAACACCGGCGGGGCTTCACATCTGGCGTCACGAACAGGATAAGGACTAGACCTGTTCAGACAGGTGACCATGTGCCTGGGCGGTCCGCTTGAAAAACTGGAAGCGCCGCCATATTGCCACCATGAAAAGCGCGCTGAAAAACAACAGCAGCCCGCGCTGGGAGAAGTTACCGCCCACGAAGAGGTGTGGCTACCCAGAGATCCCCTGCAGAGTTCTGACCTTGCCGGCTATGAGAGCGGAAGCGTCCAGAAACGGCGAGAGAGAAGGGAAGCCACAAACCTGCTGCTGCGGAGAGCAGAAATGGAATCCAGACACGGATACCCCGAACCAGGCTCTGCTGCCTGGTGGTGCCGGGAGCTTGCCCTCTTCTGTGATCAGCTGGAGGCCAGGATTATGCGACGGCTCTATGAGGAACGCAAGGAGCTTCTGGAGAAGGCTGCAGCGGTCCGGACCTATGAGGAGCGAGCCGCGCGGAGCCTGCCGGATCGAGCGGCGACGACGATTCAGACCCCGATGGGTGAGTCCGGTGTTGCCCCGGCTAGAACAAGAGCCCCGACCCTGGCTGCTGCGACCGCGGTCCCAGAGGAGGCGCCCGGTGCGGCGACGCTGAGTGAGGCCGCAGCCACGCTAGGTGCGGCCCGCCAAGCCCAGGCCGCTGCAGCGATGCCCCGCCTGTCCCGCAGGGCCCCGACCACCACGGCAGTGCTCATCCGTGCTGCAGGTGTGACGCTGACCCAGGCTGCCACCCTGCTGAACCCGGTCCGCCAAGACCCCAACGCAGCAGTGACGCTCGTCCGCGCCGCAAGTGATATGCTGAACCAGGCCGCAGCCCCGCCGGGTGCGGCCCGCCAAGCTCCGATCGCTGCAGCGACGTCCAGCCCAGCCTGCACAGAGCCCCCTGCAACAGCGACACTAATCCAGGCCGCCGCCATGCCGGGCGCGGCCCGCCAAGACCAGGCCGCCGCCATGCCAGGCGCGGCCCGCCAAGACCAGGCCGCCGCCATGCCGGGCGCGGCCCGCCAAGACCAGGCCGCCGCCATACAGGGCGCGGCCCGCCAAGAGATTGCATCACTATTTTCCCCGGCCTGCAAGGCCAGAGCAGACACCGCTCCCCAGTCCAGAGAGGTCCCTGCTAGGAAGACCCTGATAGGAGAGGACCCTGAATACTGGAAGCTGAAGGCTGACCTAGAGGCCCAGTTCCCACAGGAGATGGTGGATCGGTACCTGCTCCCTCCGCATACCCCCAAGGAGATTCAGGCAACCCCTGCAGCCGCGCCAGAGAGTCCACCGCCCAGACCAGCTGAAGAGAGCCCATCCCCAGCACTGCCACCAAAGGAGTGCAGCGAAGAACTAAGGGGGAGAGGAGGCCAGGAAGCTGAGGAGCTGACTCCGACGCCAACCGCAGCAGACCCCTACCCAGAGCCGGAGATGCTGCCCTATTCCCGCTGGGAGGAGGAAGACTTGACACCGTCAGCAGATGAAGATCAGCCCAAAGACCTCACCTGGGAGCCTGCAAGCATGAACCCAGCCCGCAAGACAAGGCGCAGCAGAACAAAGCGTCCTCCAACACCACAGTCTCCAGAGCAGAGGGAGGTCACAGCCAGAGACCTGGAGGAGAAAAGGTGCCTAAGAAGGTCCCAAGCCCAGGCTAGAGGACCCCTTTACAGAGGAGTAGTAGAGGACTTCAATTTGAAAAGCGGATACGGCTTCATTGTAGTAAAGGGAATAAAAGAGGGCATATTTGTAAATCGAAGAGATGTTCAAGCCCACCTGCCCAGAGGACATTCAGGCAGAAATTTGAAGGTTGGGGACTTAGTACAGTTCACCTTACATCAAGGAGAAAGGGGCTACTATGCCTTAGACGTAGCACCATGTCCAAGACAAGAAAGACAAGAAAGACAAGAAAGACAAGATAGAGATAAAGAAACAGATACAGAAAAAGAAACAGACGAAGACCAAGAAAGGAAAGATAAAGATCCTACAGATGCAACAACCACAGACAAAGATCCTACAGATGAGACAACCACGGACGACGACGGAGAGCAAGAAAGTCACAGGTGCCAGTGCCCAACGTGCCCACGCCCTAGTGAACAAGAGGAGTAAAGTAAAGGAAAGTAAGAAGTTACTGTTTTGACCAGTTTTGACAAGTTTTGTTTGCAACGTTTAAGAAATGCGCCCACAAAAACTATTGTGAGAAATAAACTTAAGGCTATGAACTTGCTATAGCCACAAACTCTCGCAGTGTAAATAGTTACACCAGTGGCACCACCACCAGGGCCAGCCTGTTTAGGGGCTTGGCTCGTCTGCAACCAGGGGGGCCCGTCCGTAGAAAAGGGCCTTGGCTCACCTGCGACCAGAGAGCACGCCTGTTTATGGGGCCTTGGCTCACCACCACAAAGAGGGTACCTGGCCAGCACCAACTGTGGAGGCCGCCTCTGCATCCTGCCAGAAGAGGCTGACGGCGCGGATCCACCAGGCCAGGTATACCCTGAAACCACCAGCCCATGAAAGCCGCCTCTACATCCTGCCAGAAGTGGCTGAAGTCGCGGCCAACGGGAGAGGAAGATTGGAGGAAAGGTCTGGGGAAACGGATGGCCCAGACCTGGTTACCAACAGGACCGGTGACCTGCCTCCTGAGAGGGTTTTGGGTGGGTTAACGGACTTGTGGGTGGAGGGAGGTGATGTCTGATACCTGGTGGTTTTAAAAATGTTTTACATGTTTTAATGTTTTATGCATTTTAAAATGTTGTCTTGCAGCCCGAGGACGTGCTGGTGATAACTAAGGGGGAATGTGGCGCCCCTGACCTGGTCAGGCACCACTGAGTACTGCACCCATGCTGGGGACAGTACAACACAGGTAATCCAGAAGGCTGACAGGGGTGTGGAACACAGGCGCATAGTGATCAGGTCTCACACATGTACCCATGAGAGGACCCCTGGGGATCCCAGGAGGGGGCAAGCCTTCACCTTCACTGGAATAGTGGAGGGGGTAGAGCCTCCATCTCCTCTCAAGGGGTGTGGTGGAGAGTCTGGTTGCTAGGTGGCGTAGGCAAGAACAGGAGAGGAGGAGCAGTGAGTCAGTTAGAGCAGAACTCCATAGGGCTCAGTGAGGAGCAGACCTGTGGGGCTGTTGCTGTCTAACAGCGCCCGCGCAGTGGCTACAGACGGGGGAGAACGGTCAACTAGGAGTGCTGCCTGAAAGCCAGCTTCAGCTAGAGAGTGCACGGAGTGGGAAGTAAGGAGACTGCTAGAGAGCACCAGGCCCAACCGGGCGGCAGATCCCGAAGCGAGGATAGATTCACCTTTCCCTGCTAAACCTGCCGGTGTGGGGCTCTTAAAGCCCACACCACAACACTACAAAAGCCGCAGCCACGTAACCGCAGTGAGGGCCCATAGGTCATAGGAGGCAAGAGGCTGGAGTGGCCTGGCCCGGGGAACAAGCAAACGGCAAACAACAAGGGGAGAGAGGCTGCAGCATCTTCCCTGGGTGACCCCCATAGGGACTCAAAGTCGGGGTCACCCCAAACCACCAAGGGCTAAGGAAGGCGAGTCAGTAGTCACCCTCATAAAGTCAGCCTGAAGGATACCTGGTTCCCACCTGGTTCATCTCAGCTACGCCCGGGTTACTCACCCTGCCACCTGAAGTGAGTAAAAACCCTGAAAGACATCCTGCCTGTGTGGTCATTCTGCGACTTGTGGTACTACAAACCTACACAGGGCCCTGGGGCTTGCCTCACTCTCAGGAGGCTCCTACATCTAACTGCACACACCATCAGCCCCAGGCGACCCTCAACCTGCAGTGGCGGTCCCTACTGGCCGCAATACTGAGAGTGGCGTCACGATCAAAAACAGAAGATTTCCTACCAGTGACGGAGATCCAGCTGAGTGGAGTCCCTGAAGGTAATGCACCGACACAACACCGGCGGGGCTTCACATCTGGCGTCACGAACAGGATAAGGACTAGACCTGTTCAGAACTGGAAGCGCCGCCATATTGCCACCATGAAAAGCGCGCTGAAAAACAACAGCAGCCCGCGCTGGGAGAAGTTACCGCCCACGAAGAGGTGTGGCTACCCAGAGATCCCCTGCAGAGTTCTGACCTTGCCGGCTATGAGAGCGGAAGCGTCCAGAAACGGCGAGAGAGAAGGGAAGCCACAAACCTGCTGCTGCGGAGAGCAGAAATGGAATCCAGACACGGATACCCCGAACCAGGCTCTGCTGCCTGGTGGTGCCGGGAGCTTGCCCTCTTCTGTGATCAGCTGGAGGCCAGGATTATGCGACGGCTCTATGAGGAACGCAAGGAGCTTCTGGAGAAGGCTGCAGCGGTCCGGACCTATGAGGAGCGAGCCGCGCGGAGCCTGCCGGATCGAGCGGCGACGACGATTCAGACCCCGATGGGTGAGTCCGGTGTTGCCCCGGCTAGAACAAGAGCCCCGACCCTGGCTGCTGCGACCGCGGTCCCAGAGGAGGCGCCCGGTGCGGCGACGCTGAGTGAGGCCGCAGCCACGCTAGGTGCGGCCCGCCAAGCCCAGGCCGCTGCAGCGATGCCCCGCCTGTCCCGCAGGGCCCCGACCACCACGGCAGTGCTCATCCGTGCTGCAGGTGTGACGCTGACCCAGGCTGCCACCCTGCTGAACCCGGTCCGCCAAGACCCCAACGCAGCAGTGACGCTCGTCCGCGCCGCAAGTGATATGCTGAACCAGGCCGCAGCCCCGCCGGGTGCGGCCCGCCAAGCTCCGATCGCTGCAGCGACGTCCAGCCCAGCCTGCACAGAGCCCCCTGCAACAGCGACACTAATCCAGGCCGCCGCCATGCCGGGCGCGGCCCGCCAAGACCAGGCCGCCGCCATGCCAGGCGCGGCCCGCCAAGACCAGGCCGCCGCCATGCCGGGCGCGGCCCGCCAAGACCAGGCCGCCGCCATACAGGGCGCGGCCCGCCAAGAGATTGCATCACTATTTTCCCCGGCCTGCAAGGCCAGAGCAGACACCGCTCCCCAGTCCAGAGAGGTCCCTGCTAGGAAGACCCTGATAGGAGAGGACCCTGAATACTGGAAGCTGAAGGCTGACCTAGAGGCCCAGTTCCCACAGGAGATGGTGGATCGGTACCTGCTCCCTCCGCATACCCCCAAGGAGATTCAGGCAACCCCTGCAGCCGCGCCAGAGAGTCCACCGCCCAGACCAGCTGAAGAGAGCCCATCCCCAGCACTGCCACCAAAGGAGTGCAGCGAAGAACTAAGGGGGAGAGGAGGCCAGGAAGCTGAGGAGCTGACTCCGACGCCAACCGCAGCAGACCCCTACCCAGAGCCGGAGATGCTGCCCTATTCCCGCTGGGAGGAGGAAGACTTGACACCGTCAGCAGATGAAGATCAGCCCAAAGACCTCACCTGGGAGCCTGCAAGCATGAACCCAGCCCGCAAGACAAGGCGCAGCAGAACAAAGCGTCCTCCAACACCACAGTCTCCAGAGCAGAGGGAGGTCACAGCCAGAGACCTGGAGGAGAAAAGGTGCCTAAGAAGGTCCCAAGCCCAGGCTAGAGGACCCCTTTACAGAGGAGTAGTAGAGGACTTCAATTTGAAAAGCGGATACGGCTTCATTGTAGTAAAGGGAATAAAAGAGGGCATATTTGTAAATCGAAGAGATGTTCAAGCCCACCTGCCCAGAGGACATTCAGGCAGAAATTTGAAGGTTGGGGACTTAGTACAGTTCACCTTACATCAAGGAGAAAGGGGCTACTATGCCTTAGACGTAGCACCATGTCCAAGACAAGAAAGACAAGAAAGACAAGAAAGACAAGATAGAGATAAAGAAACAGATACAGAAAAAGAAACAGACGAAGACCAAGAAAGGAAAGATAAAGATCCTACAGATGCAACAACCACAGACAAAGATCCTACAGATGAGACAACCACGGACGACGACGGAGAGCAAGAAAGTCACAGGTGCCAGTGCCCAACGTGCCCACGCCCTAGTGAACAAGAGGAGTAAAGTAAAGGAAAGTAAGAAGTTACTGTTTTGACCAGTTTTGACAAGTTTTGTTTGCAACGTTTAAGAAATGCGCCCACAAAAACTATTGTGAGAAATAAACTTAAGGCTATGAACTTGCTATAGCCACAAACTCTCGCAGTGTAAATAGTTACACCAGTGGCACCACCACCAGGGCCAGCCTGTTTAGGGGCTTGGCTCGTCTGCAACCAGGGGGGCCCGTCCGTAGAAAAGGGCCTTGGCTCACCTGCGACCAGAGAGCACGCCTGTTTATGGGGCCTTGGCTCACCACCACAAAGAGGGTACCTGGCC